>NC_141348.1:48516407-48701407 GCF_057382095.1 Aulonocara sp. 'chitande type north' Nkhata Bay | reverse complement strand
GCTCAGCAGCAGCCGCAGTGTCAGCGTGGGAGTGAGCAGTGTGTGTGTGTCTCTGCACAAATTAGTTGTATATAATAAAAACTGGTGGGTATAATGATCATTTACATGTGAGCTGAGGCCTGGGGAGCTTCAATTTTCTGTTGTAAATTTTTAGAAATGAAACTCTAATGATGCACTCGTATCTAATTGTTTCATATTGCGATGCTGGAGTAGTTCGGCTCAATAAAGGTGCTGCATCTTTATACTGTGAACAAATTTTATGGGATTCATGTCGTATTTTCCACACTAAAATCCTTAAAATCCTTTAATTTTCACAGAAATCAACAGTGTGCCATATGTATGAACTCTGGTTGTGCTTATTGACCTCGAACCGATTTTATGTGCTACACAGCGCTCAAAAATCTGTCAAAAATGTAGTATGTAGTACGACTTTGCTAAGCTACGAAGCCGCACCGCTTGATGGATTGTTGGAGCGTTACAGCTACTGTAGTCAGGAGCCTCGCGGAGGAATCTGGGTCCTAAATTCCGTCAACTTCAGGTCCCAAAGTCAAACGAACACTGCGACATCACTGAGAGTTAAAAACTGTCTAAATTCTTTCATCTTTAATAAAATGATCAGCGTTGCTGCTTTACCAGGTGCGCCTTATGGTCCGAAATATATGGTACATAAAATCCTTTATGATACAATCCCATCTACATGCTTCTAGAAAACAAACGTGATTGTTTCTACTTGTAAACGTCAGAGTTACGACCTGCACCAAACAGTGAAACTTTTGAGATTATGATTTAAACTGAAACATTTAGATTTATATTTATTTATATCATTTTCTGATGTCTGAAGTGTGAATGTGGTAAAATATAACTGAATATAATCAGTTCTGATGCATAAAGATTGAATGAGAGACCAGTTTTAAGTAGCGACGTGCCCTCTGCACTGATTTAGAAACAAATACAAGCTTCTGTTTTTCAAATTGAAGAATTGTTTCTTGTGTGTGTGGGCTGAAGTGCTCTGCTGACTGTCGATCACCCTACAGACAAACACAAAGAGAGATAATTTTAGTTATCAGTTATAAGAGAATAGATGCAAACATGAGACCTCTTCCAAATACTGCAAACATCTGGGAGGGCTGAGGACAGGAAGTGTGCTCTTCTTCCTGGGCCGATTTTCCACATGAACCCGCACCGAGTGCAGCAGTGAGTGTGTGTGCTGCTGTTTTTGTTCGTGTGCTCTTTTTGTAGTGCTGCAGTCTGCTGTGAATTAGTGAAAGTGGCTGGGAGGATATCAGCACCTGTCTCTTGCAGCTAATTACTCGAAGTACAGACGAGATGGTGTGTACAGTAAAGGACTTCAAGAATACTACAGAGTCTGTTAATTATTCAGAGATGTCTGACCCACATCTACAGTCGTAAACTATCCCGAGCTTCTCCACAGATGTTAACATTTTTTAGCCACACTTAAGAAGAACTCCACCTTGCAATGACATCGTGCCTCAAACAGATGGCCTTTGCAAAAGTGATGGTTCGTCATAATTCAATCACACGCTGACAGTGTGGAGGAACATCCAGTGATGCTCATCGCCCATGTTTGACTGCACATGCTGTGGTATCTGCACCAACCTCAATATTAAATGCAAGGCAAAGATAGTCCTGATATAAACAAAACAAATTGTCAGAGTCAGAGTGGAGGTTAATGTTAGAAGATCCCAACATTTTCCAAAAATTCCCAGTTTAGGTTCCTTGTTCTTAAGTTAAAGTTAAAAATCCAACTCTATCTTGAAGTATACAAGGACAGCAGCCAGAAACTGACCAGTCTTTGAAGTGTAGTTCTACTGTGGGAGCCTGTTTCCGCCACTGCAAAAAAAAAGTATCCATAACTCTTTCTTGAAATTTAGACTTATTTTCTCACAATTTTGAGTTATTAATTTGAAATTCTGATTTATTAACTCAAACTCTTGAGAAAAGTAACTCAAAAATTCTAGTTAGCCCTGCCAATCAGTAATCTGCGTGGAATGTGCACTCAAAACCGGATCGCAACAAATTGGCGCTTTCTAGAGTACGTTTGCTGATAGTAACGCCATTCAGCGAGTAACACGAGGATTTCATCATTTGTGAAGCCACACTGAAAATAATCAGAAATTTGTGCATTTATGACTAGCTGTAATACTGGTAGCTTAGCTATAGCATTTGTAGCTGAGGGCTTCAGCTTCTGGGTAACAAGGAAATGACATCATTCACATAGATTACTGATTGGCAGCACAAACTCGAAATTTCGAGTTAGTAAGCCGAAATTTAGAGAAAGTGACTCGAAATTTCGAGTTATGGATACAGTGGAACCCCGATTTACAAAAAATTCAAGTTACGAAGGTGCTGAACGGCAATATTTTTGCCTGTGTTACGGCAAAAAGCTCAAGTAATGAAATCCGCTGGCTCTGATTGGCTGAGCCTACAATGCCCACAATGCCTTCCGAATCATGTGACAACCCCTTGGCTTCTGTACTTGCGCTTCGCTGTTCCACTCGAACGACGTATTGTTGTTCTAGTTAGCAATTAGCCTATATCCTATCGTTCAGCATCGCCTCAGTCAAAACGCGCGATGGGTGCTTCGACTTACGAAAATTTTCAACTTACGAAAGACCCTCGGGAACAAATTAATTTTGTAAGTCGGGGTTCCACTGTACTTTTTTTTTTTTTTTTGTTAGTGGCGGAAACTGCCTTCCATATTTCTACAGATCTGCCTGTGCTGCAAGCGCCCAACCTGGTAGACAAAGCCACTGCAGAAGTGTAAAGAAGTGCAGTTCCTCTCATGGCCACTTGGCTGCTTACAAAACCGAGTGCCCGTGTAAAAATGTACAACGTGGATCAAACATGTTTACAGTTTGCAAAAGGAAAAAAAAAGTCTACCAGAACTCTCTGTTTGCGACAACAAGACAAGGACCTCTTTCCTTGTCTCACCTCAGTGCCTGCATTCAGTCACTTCTTGCAGTGATCTTGTTTTAAACGGTGGTTTAAAAGAAGTCAAAAAAAGACATTTATCTAAGTTTAATAAATAAGTAAGAATGTGTAAACAATCCAACGCTCTTGGAGTGAACTTTAATGATCCCAGCTGTTCCGGTCAATAAGTCTCCCAGCTATTCCAGATTTAATTATCTGGCCCAGGAGGACACAGATGGATGGATGCAAATCAACCTTCAGACTACATCTTTCCTCATCACAAGAACAGCACAGCATATTACTGATATGTTATCATTGTGGCCAAATGGCAGAGGACGAGTTTTTGAGACGTTTAAAGAGGACTTGTCGGCGTGCCGTTTAACATTTAGGCAGGAATTGGTTTCTAAATGACTGATGGTTTGATATTTGCCTCTATAATCCCACCCTATCCTGGAATAACCTTCAGCCCAATAGCCATTATTATTATTATTATCACCACAATAATAGCCTGCTTTTGTTGTGTTGATTTCGCTGTGGGATGGAGTGAGCATGTCTCGGCTTCACACTGGACTAATAGCTGTCACATTCTCCTGGCATCGCCTCGGTGTATAAATAAACTCCTGGTATTTCTGTGAATTGACGCCGGCATTGTGGAGATAAGCGTGTCTGCTTGTGGCTTAATCGGTACGGAGCCTGACCTCAAAGGACATTAAGCCTTCGCCGGCTTTTTACAGAACGGAGCTCTGCAGTAACCCCGGGGGGAAGAAGAGGGGACGTGAACAGAAGGTCGAAGGTTTAGCAGTTTTGTCGCTGCTGGAGAAAAGCAGGGCAGGAAAATTAAAAGTAATGCTCCATCATCTGCTCCAGCAGAGCTACTCACAGTCATTATCTGAAGCCTTAGTCCTGGTACGGCTCCTCAATCTGGTGTTAATTTATATCCCAAATCTGGCTCCACTAATTAGCCAAAAACTTTAAAAGCAGGAGAAATGTATGGACCACCCGCCTGGACACTGCTGCACACTCATCTTCAGCAGGATAATGAGCTCACCCATATCTAGAAAACTGCTTAAAAACTCAAGAAATATGTTAAACTCACACAGGACAAATCATCATGTGACCCACAGGAACCCAGAGGACCTGCCAAACACCTCAGGAAACCCCGAGTGACCTTTTCCAGAGCTGTTTTGGTGGCATCAAGATCACCTCTGGTGGTTTACATGTTTCAGCTGATGGGTGCAAACTCTTCTCACATAACAGTGAGGCTTTAAACAAAAAATGAGCCTTTATTATGGCTGATTGACATGAACAAAAAACTAGAGCAAAGGCAAAACGGGAGCGACCACTAAACTGAAACCTAGACTGGGAAAACTAACAAACTATGAAAACTGAGACAAGAATGTGGAACTGTGAATCAACCGTGACGAGAGGAAAACAGACGACCTGACAATGAACAAAGGAAGACAAAGGACTTAAATACACAAAGGAGTTGATCTGGGGACATGGAAACACACGGGGAAACAGCTGACACAAATGAACCTAAACACAGTGACAAAGACACACCAGAGTCGTTCAAATTGAACCAGGAAAGACTGAGAAAATACAACAATCAAAGAATAAAACTAGAATACACAAAACACTGCGTCACAGACCCAGTACAGTGACAGGTAGGCTGTAAAAACTGAGCAGTGTGGGAACATTTTCAAAGCACAGGACAAAAACCTGGACTTTCAGACAGCTGTACAGCATTTCTGGTCTGATTTTCAGGATTTAGAAGTGTGGCTCAAAAGACTTTGTAAATACTTGTTAGCAGCCAGAGTACTTTAACTTTTTCCTCCTTGTTTCGGCTGTGGGTGCATCATAACTTAATCAAGGTGATCTCCGCCTAGACGAGCTTAGATGTCTGCACTTGGAAAAACCCGGAACCTGTTCAAATGGTCATCAAACCACAACTTTACTCAGATGTCAAAACTTCAACCTTATGGGCAAATATATGGGAGGTCATCAGAGCACCTTGAGGCCACTGTTGTTGTTACTTGGTGCTATATAAATAAAGTTAGTTGAATTGGATGTTATCTTTATGCGGGAAGAACCGTTAAAAGTATCATAAGCTTTGTAGTTACTTCCTGGTTCTGCCATAATCTGTAGTTTTTCTCTTCCTGGTTTCATTTTTCTCTGAATAGTTTGTCCTTCTTTCAGTTCACTTCCTGTTTTATTTTGGAGCTTAGCTCCTTGAGCTTTGTGTGTGTGTGTGTGTGTGTGTGTGTGTGTGTGTGTGTGTGTGTGTGTGTGTGTGTGTGTTCGGTTGCAATCACATCAACTCCCTCTTATTTTGAAGCTTGTTTGATTTTTGATATAATAATAGGTTTCAGTTTAATGAGAGACGATAAATAAACTTGATTTTGAAGATTTTTAATTGTATTTATTTATTCTTATATATTTATTTATTTATTATTTTTGCTGTTCTGTAGATAATCAAGAAATCATCTGCAGGGAGAAAGAAAATGAAAGTAATTAGCTCTGTGTCTGGAATGAACCTCGGGGTTATATGGGACATCATTAAGTAGATGCACGCCGTTTTCCATTTCAGACGTGGTATAAAAGCAGGCTCTGATTATATCATATGTACATACCTAAGTGTCTAAAGAGGTCGTTAAAAGGTCCCGTGATGTTCCCCCGGTGTGTGTGGGACATTTGATTTCAGCACTTAGACTGTACTCTACTTCTCTAATCGCGTACACCAAAATTTGAAAGCCCCGATAACGACGTCCTTCCACTATCGCCAGACTTCGCTCCCCGAAGGCTCTTAATGGCTTGATTAAAGGCTGTTTCCTATAAGCCATTACCTCGATTAAACTTTCATCATGAGTGCGATAATGACTTCTGTTAGAAGATAAATGTGTGTAGGTGTTTGAGCTCTGCCTGCGGCTTCATCCAGTTAACCCTTTGCCTTTATCTTCAGAGGAATAATTGCAGTGACACGCTGACATTTTACATTTTAAATGTCCCTCCTTCTCTTCAGCTGGCCATTTTTCCAAACAGTGTAAATAACTAATGGGCGCCCTTAACCTTTAGAGGTCCTTAGGGACATTTATTGTCTTTTGCATTTTTAATTTTAAACCATTTTCACTGTGTTGAGTGGAATATAGCCAAATTTGTCAAAGAATTTTCTTTTTAATTATATTTTATAATTGTGGTGTAAATTCATTGAATTAGCCTAAAATGGCTAAGCTACAGAAATCCATCCACCTTAGTCCCTTTGGACAAAAATGTCCACATTGAAACCCATTATAAACGCTATTTTTCACGCCAGAAAAATTACGGTCAAAGACATCGTCAGGTTTCCAGCTTAGGTTTCGTTTTGGACTACAGGCCTTAGAGTTGTAATTTTTTTTATTTGTCCACCGGGTGGCGCCCTTGCTTCACATTTGACCTCTGCTGGAAAACAGCGGGCTGCTTGGACAGACCTGCCGGAAATGAAGCCTCATCTCCGGCGTGCAGCAGCGGCTTCGCCCGCTGATCGGGCGGGACCATTTTTTGGTCCCTAGGACCATGAGAGGGTGCATTTTTTTTTAGTCAACAGGAAATGACGTATTTGTTGTCACGTGGTATCGGGCGTGTGTGCTGGAAAAAGGGGTCCCCGGTGATCGTGCCCCGGTAATCGTCGCGACTTACCCCGGCAAGATGCACTTATTTCGGCCTAGAGGAGGAGCATTTGCCGCCTGGAGACCATTTTCTGGTCCTGAAAAAAAAAAAAAAAGGCGATCGAAATGAATCTTGGTGCCAATCTTTAGTCCATCTAAAGGCCTAATTATAATAACAATTGAATATTACCTCAAATGGTTTTTTTGGAAAATATTCAAGTTTTATGTTTTTTGGGGCAAAAAAAGCAGTGCGCTCATGTGACGAAACCGGGATATAAAGGGTTAAAATCCGCGAAATGTAATTAAAACTTGACATGAATATTTCAAGGAGAAGTAGTTTTAAAAGACTGACCAATTTAAAGTGAAAAAAAAATTAATATTTAATATTTTTATTGCACATTTTGGGGAATGGACATAGGCTTAAAGGTGGATGCATTTTTTTTTAATGTGCTCCTGCAAAAAAAATAATGGCAGGTCAAAATGAATTTTGGTGCCAATCTTTGACCCATCTAAAGGCCTAATTATAATAACAATCAAATATTACTTCAAATGTTTTTTTTGGAAAATATTTAGTTTTTTTGTTTTTTGGGCTAAAAAAAACAGGGCACTCGTGTAATACAACTGGGATTTAAAGGGTTAAAACAACGAAAATATAATTAAAACTTTATATGAATATTTCAGGGAGAAGTAGTTTTAAAAGACTGACCAATTTAAAGTGGAAAAAAATATTAATACATAAGATTTTTATTGCACTTTTTGGGGAATGGACATTTATGTCCATTAGGGACCAAGGTGGATGTCTTTTTTAGGGAATGCATAAACACTGAATCTTTTTAATTCTCGAGTCAAAAACCTTCCACTTAATAAACGTTCTAGAAAATTGGCTGTAGGTTTGTGCAGTCATCATTTTTCTTGGCTTACTGTGTCCATAGCATAAATCACAGAGTGTCCCAGCTGCATGGGGCTGCCAAAATAACAAATGACTCTTTTAATACTTCCAACAACTCTGAATGGGCTAAACGGTGAAGACAATGCCTTAAAAGTCAAGCTAGTTGTTATTTGATTCATTTGACTGGCATCCAGAAACCAGACCGCCGCCTCGGGAGCATCGAGAGGCAGCAGCTTTTTCAGTCAAGGACACTTTTCTCACTTCCTTACAAAAGATGAGTTTGTGAGATCATCACAAAGCCTTGAAAATGTGAGTAACCAGAGAGAATCTCATCTTGTGTCACTTTTAGAAATACTCAGTTTATTGGAAGATGCTAATAAACTGCGCAAAAGACACAAAATCCACTTTGTGTAAATTCTGTAAACTGGCACAGACGGTCATCACGTCCCTTTCATCGCGCCTCAGCTCTCTTCTCTTTCCTCTCACACACACCTGGTTGCAGTTATGCTGAAGGTTTCTTCCTGTTTAAAGGAAGGACTTTTGGCCATCGAACCGTTGGTTATAGAGACGTCTGTAGTAGATCGGTCGGGGAGAGCTGAGGGTAAAGTGCATCTGAGTAGTTTTCCTGTTTAGCCTATTAATAGCAGAGAACAGATCTCCAGGCTCAACAAGACATACTGAGATCCGTGTCCCATCTGTGCGGTACAGTTTAGCTCAGCTGTATGTGGGTTGGTGTGTACTGTCGCACTCACTACTGTCGGCCTAGTTCTGTTTGCTGCCACTGCTGTTGCTGAGAAAGACTTTTCTGTGCTCCGGTTTTACTCAAGCTGTTTCCTACATCACCCCCTAACACTTTGTTCGCTGCTTCTGTCTTACATTTCAGCTTGCTTTAGGTTGCAAAGCATGCATGCATGCAGACGCACAGTCACTGCACATGCAAATAATACAGGAACACATGCAACAAACCAGCACGATTCTCTGTCATCTCTATATTAGGCTCTTAGTGTCTTTACATTTATTCCAGCATCGTCAACCATACAGAGACCAGCACACACACACACACACACACACACACACACACACACACACACACACAGATTTGTACATGCAGACAGAAGTACACTTACAGGAAATAAAAGCACTAATTGGGTCTTTGGTTTCCAGCATGTTAACCATATAAAATAATATTGCAATGTAAAAATATTCGTCTCGTTTCTTTCCACATGGAAACTTCTTGGCAGCAACATCTTTAGACATTTGACTATCTGCCCCTTTACTTTAAAATTGCCCTCTCTCTGGAGATCCCTTTCCCCCTCTTTCTCTTTTGCTTGCACACACAGTCTCCCTGTGGTTCGGTTCACACTTGAGACTATTCTGTCATGTGTTGTGTGCAGCAGGAGAGGAGGACCCAATGTGCAGACTCCAGGAGGTGAAAAGTACATTCCAACAACAGCTTTATTGCTGAGACCCAGCCTAACTAAACTGACTGGCAGGCTGGCACACAGTGTAACGTTGAGGACACACAGACCGAAGGAAACACAGGGCTTAAATCCACAGAGGGAGGAATCGGGGAATGGGAGACAGGAGGGAAACACAGCTGGGACAAATCAGGGCTAACGAGACAAGGGAAGCAAAACTGTGGAACAACTCTAACATAAACCACACGGAGAACCTAAACGTAGAACAATCCTATAACCCATTAGACAAAATGTTAGAATATAATGAAATAAACAAATTCAAAGAACCAAAAACACAAAACACTGTGTCGACGAACCGGGCGCTCAACATGTTCACATTGTTTATCTTTCATATCTGTGAACTGAAAGCACAGATGTGTAAATGTGTGATGCGTTCGTGGAGGATCGAGATGCAGAATACAACATTATTTGCATTCGACCGTTTACAGTGAAAGGAAAGTCCACTGGGACGCATATTGTTATTAATGTGGTTTAATCCCAGTATATGTGCCCACTTGGGGCCTGTGTCGGGCTGCAGACAGCACCCACTGCAGGGACCCCAAAGGTTCCCTCTCAAAATTCAAATTCAAATTTTATTTGTCACGTACACAGTCATACACAGTACGATATGTAGTGAAATGCTTGGACAACTGCTCGTGACCTAAAGAAAACAAAAAAGGAAAAGGCTATGAATAAGATAGGAAATAAATATGAAAAATTAAAAAGGGTAAATTTAACTAGGAAGGAATAAAATATAAATTAAGGTTAAAAATGAAATAACTGTACAACACAAATTAGAATGAAGGGTAAATTTAACTGGGAAGAATAAGATAAAATATATAAATTAAAGTTGAAAATAAAATAACTGTACAACAAAATACACAATATAGAACTATATAAGAATGTATGAAGAAATATAAATAAATATATACACAATAACAGCAGCAGTGATTTAAGTAATGAAGTGAAAACAATGTCCAGAAAGTCCAGTGTGTGTGTAAGAACTGTATGTGTGGGTCAGTACTGTGTGGTGGTGTGATTGAGAGACCGTATCGCCTGCGGGAAGAAGCTCCTCCTCAGTCTCTCTGTGTTGGTCTTCAGGGAGCGGAATCGCTTTCCTGACCTCAGCAGAGAGAACAGTCTGTTGTTGGGATGGCTGAGGTCCTTCACGATCTTCCTGGCCTTGGTCCAGCACCGCCTGCTGTAGATTGAGTGCAGGTCAGGGAGCTCGGAGCGGATGGTGCGCTCAGCTGACCGCACAACCCTCTGTAGAGCTCGTCTGTCCTGCATGGTGCTGTTCCCGAACCAGGTTAAGATGTTTCCCACCAGGATGCTCTCTATGGTGCACGAGTAAAAGTTCCTGAGCACCTTGGAGGGCAGTTGGAAGTCTCTCAAGCGTCTGAGGTGGTAGAGACGCTGTCGGGCCTTTTTCACCACGGTGTTGATGTGACAGGACCATGACAGGTCCTGCGTGATGTGAACTCCGAGGTATTTGAAGCTGTCCACTCTCTCCACTGGGCACTCGTTGATGACGGGGGTCTGGTAGTTCCTCTCCTGCTTAGTGCTGAAGTCCACTATCAGCTCCTTTGTCTTACTGACGTTTAGAAGGAGGTTGTTCCTCTGGCACCAGTTCTCCAGATTCCTAATCTCCTTCAGGTAGGCCGTCTCGTTGTTATCAGAGATCAGGCCCACCACGACGGTGTCGTCAGCAAACTTGATGATGGTGGTGGAGCTGGTAGTGGCCACACAGTCATATGTGTACAAAGAGTACAGCAGGGGGCTCAGAACACACCCCTGGGGGGCTCCCTCTCAGTGGCTCAAAAGGGCAAAGATGTCTACGGGCCCACACGAGGCCCTCCTGGGTTTACTGAAACCTGTACACAGGCTCCAAAGGGCAAAACAGCTGTGGTCCCTGTATGGGAACATCTACTCAGGGCCAACGTGGGAAGTGTGAGTTTGCCCAGCTCACTTAGTTCACCCACAACTACCCACTGTGGGGCCGTGTGGGCACGTTTTCTGGGTAGTTCCACAGATAAAATGTGCATCTTTGAATTTCCAAGTTACAGAAGCTCTTACAGGCCTCAGCCTCGCTGCAGTTTCACCTTTAGGCTTTGATCTTTCTGAAAAGTTTCAACAAGATCCTGCAGCTTGGTTTTCTTTTTATATTTTAAACTCAGCAGGTGTCAACAGCTGTTAAAATACAGATCAGTTAATGAGAGGATCCCACTTTAAACTTTGTCATCAAACACTGCTCTAAGCTCATCTTTTAAAATCTTAGGAAAATGACTCCAAACAAGGCGAGTTTTTAAAGTTATGCCTTCTTTTTACATTCATTCAGAGCTTTCTCCAAATGATTTCATTAAACAGAATTCTATTTTTGCCATGTTGATCTTTAATCCTTCTATTTCTTGTCTATTGATGTAATACATGTACTTTGTATACATATTGTAAACTGAGGAAAGCGTCTTTCAGCTGTTACCTTCGTCTCAAGCTGTTTACATGTTTCTGTGCCAAACGCCTGGACTAACACCACCCCCGAGGAGTTTGTTTCTCCTCCTTGAGAGGAGTTTATCGGGCAAATTTATAACCAGCTACTCTGTGGAGCCACTATCTTTCTGAACTGAAGGAGAAATGGCTAAAAAGAAAAGCAAGCGCTCCTAAAAATGTCTGGAGGTCATCACAACACCTGTGTGATAAGATCATTTAAAAGCAGAGCTGCTTTGGTGAATGTTTAAAAGGTGGCAAAGAAACACTTCCTTGAAAAATGTGTTTTTCACACCAATTTCCAATTTTCCAGGCATATTGGCAGACGTGTGACCGGCCTCTGAGGGAATAACTGACTCGAAGGAGAAAACTGGAGTCGAGAAATGTGAATATAATAATGAATTCTGTGTAAGCAATGTGTTGTGAAAGTGATCCATGTCCTAATTAAGCAATCAGGGTCTCGTATAAAAAACTATTAAAAGGAAAAAAAGGAAATGATCACCTGAGGGGTGAACTTTTTATAATACCTGTGCGCCCTCCATGCAGTTGATTGGCTCAGCTGTTAGTGCTGTTAGCTCACAGGGATCAGAGGACCTTTATGTGATGAGTTTGCATAATCTCTGCACCAGTTTTCTTAAGTTTCTCCCACCATCCACAGACGCGCTCAGTTAATGTTGACCGTCTTCTCACTAAACAGATATTAAATCTCAAGAGTTTCACTTCCTTATATTAAAAAACTTTGTGCTGTATGTAATTAGCAAAACAATGAAACTGCAAAATAATTGCAGTGCTAAGCAAAGGCAGAATCGTCTCAGCGCTGAACAGCACGACTTCACAGACCAGAGGCTGAATCAAATCCTATATGTTCGTCTTTTATCTACAGTCTATATGTTCTATGTGCGCAGTTTCAAATACAGCAGCAGTTTGAAACGGTGCTTTTTGTGGAGCTTATTGGAGAAACTGCAACTTAGTTGGATTTACTGTACTGCACACCGTTTCATCCAACTTTCATCTGATGGCCCAAAACATTTAAACATCAGGTGTGTGGAGCTCACACAGACGAGGTTTGTAGCACTACAAACCGAGACCAGAACAAAACTCCAGACACATGTAGACGATAAAAAAGGACTTTATCACTCCTGTGCTCCTGAGGTCCACAATTTTAAGGGAATACTTGTTCACACACGGACCCCCATGTGGCCACTGTAGCAGTAGAGATGACAGAAAAACCTCTGGGTGAGGCTTCTTCCTGTTAAAAGGGAGTTAAAAGTGCTTTTTGACATTGAGTCATATGATTGTTGGGTTTTCTCTGTATTATTGTCTTTACCTTACAATATAAAGCACCTTGAGACGACGGTTGTTGTTGTGGTGTTATATATAAACGAAATAGAATAGAAGTGAATTATATACCAGCTGTAATCATTGCTGCTCTCTGCTTTAAAATCTCAAAGAGGGGGTGGCAAAGAGAAGATACCCCTAATTGAGACCCTACGGATTAGCTTTAATTGCTAAAAAACCCTCTCATGTCCTATATGTGCAAGTTTTTAAAAACAAATGTAATCTTTCTTGTATATTTCTACTTGTGGGTGTTGAAATTCAAGTGTTTCAAAGTGTTTTCTCTGCATTTGGATCTGAAAACACGCAACGATGCTGCACTTAATAAAAGATGATAGGAGATGCGTTTGAACAAGTTTGCAGCATTTTCCAGCGCGAGCACTGAAGTGCAGTTTGTTGATTTCTTTTATCCTGTTCGAACTCTTTTTGTAGTTACTCATGAATCTTCAGTGTGGCACACGGCGCTCTGAGGTCCTTTACTTAAAAGCTTGTGCCAAATATGTTTTCTTCAAATGTACAACCTTTGTTCCACTGATGAGAAGAAAGTTCCTTCTTTAAATTATTCAGCGGTGAAATTTGTGTCATGTGTCTGGATCAGTTTGGATTTTGGTGGAATTCTTGAGCAGCAATTAAATATTGAAACAGAGCTTCCGCAGTCACACTCCAAATTGAATTATTCTGTTCACTAAACCATCTGAGAAGTGGCGTGTGCACAAACACACAGTTTCCTGCACGCACAGCTTTGTTTCCATCATTTGTTTTTTGGGACTTCCTTCATCCTCACAATCTCATTCATACACAAACACGCACAGACGTGGAAAGGCCACAGGCTAAGTGGTGTGACTGGCTTAACAGATGTGAGTCATTTGTCAGACTATTGACCCAGTCCGCTGGATAATCTAAATGCCAATACGAGCCAGATAGAGCAATGCTAATCCCCGTGAGTGTTCGGTGTGTGTGCCTCTCCTCATCGTCTCTGCTCTGCCTCTTGTCTTCTCTGGAGAGCTCTTAGCTTTGTGGCAGCTTCCCCAGAGGCACAGAAAGGAAAAAACCCAAACGGACGTCTCACCAACAGGATGAACCAGCAGCTCCAAGAGTTTCAGTTCCACCTTTATTTGGGGATATTTGTCCCTAACTTACTGTTTTTCAGAATTTTTTAATTTACATAAAGTTTGTTTAATGAAAACATTGCTGTTCCTGTTTGAGTGGTGCCGTGGTCGAGTGGTTAACACGTTCACGCCCTGTGGTGTCTAAAGAATAGATGCATGGAACCACTGAAGACCATCTGATTTTTCATTAGTAGGGATATTTAAAGTAAAGTCTTTCAGGGATTATTGGATGTTCCAGATCAACCTTCGGTCTGACTGGATAAAATAAACTTAATGTGTATATGAAGCACTTTCATTAATACTGACTCCCTGGGTCTCATCCATCATAATTTCCATCCACAGTCTTTTCCATCAGATTTCTATTTCTGATTCCAGGTTATGCAGAGTTCTGTGAATACAAGATGTATTGTGCATGAAATCCACTGTTTGTAAACTGAGGTCATCATGTGTTTCCTGCCAAGTTTTATGTTGTCTACAAGCCCCACCCAGAAAATGTTGTGACGCTATATAAACTGAAAAATAACTATGGTCTGCAATGATTTGCAAACCCCATAAACTGACAGTTTCTCCACACAGAAACGCTGAAAACACGCGTTTAAATTGAGACATTTTACTATGCTATGAAAAATATGAGCTCATTTCAAATTTAAGGGTTGCCACATGTCTCAAGAAAGTTGCGATGGGGGCAACAACACGGACGTCTTCAGCACTAAAGAAGACGTCGACCATCAGGCTTATTATCAGCTAGAATGGGACAGCGTTCTTCTCCCAAAAGTCCGGCAGCTGCTCTGCTCGGGTCCCAGACGTTGATGAAGGCCTGTCTAACGTTTCTGACACATGTTGCTGCCATCAAACTCAAAATAAGCCTTTTTTCTTAAACCTGTACATTTTCTCATTTAATGTGTAGATTTGTAGATGATTCCATTCTATGTTTTTAGTTACATTTCAAACAGCTTGCAAACATTTTCAGTGTTGCGTCCGAGTCTTATCCTGATAAATAAGATGAGTGATTATTAAACATCTTTCCAGAAAGTTTCATCTTTCTTAAATTATTATAATCAGCACTAAATTTGCATGCTTTACTAAAAGGGTAATGAAATGAGACAGACTGATTAACTGATGTTAATTTCAAACTTCTGTGATGATCTGTGAGTTACAGCTCTCCTGTGTACATTACAGTAAGTGAGACGCATGCTGTTCTCTTTGGTGAGCCAGTTCTTATAATCTGCAGTCGTGAGCCAGAACAAAAGTCCTCTGATCACGATTACATACGTTTGGATAACAGGTGGGAGGAGGAGGAGGATGGAGTCACGCTCGAGCAGCGTTCAGAGAAGATGAGGTCAAGAACAGGGTCCATCAAAGCTAACAAGCTATTTACAAAGAGAGCGTGTAGCATGGGAACAATGGCAGCCGTCTGTGTCGAGAGAGACCGAACACTGGTCGCTGCTTCGGCCTCGGAGGGCTACAGCTCCGTCTCCTGGCGCGCTCTTCACTGTGCTTCAGTGTTTTTTCTTGTTGTTGTTTTAACACAGTCAAACTCCAGTTCTACTTGGAACATGACAACTAGAGGTTTGTGGGACATAAAAGGTAATTGAGCAGTGGTTGGTTGCATTTTACACTTGGTCAGGGCAAGACCGTGAGAGCATGACAGGGTCTCTGATGATGCCAGGGACTATGATGGACTGACGTTGAAAGTCACAGCCAACAAAGAGAGACACACGGGGATGAAGGGCTCGAGGGAGTTGAGATTGTCAGTGACACAATCCAAAACAGTGACAATCCCAACTGATCGCTGCTAATAGTGGAGACAGAGAGCATTACAGTGACACAGAGAGTGACAGCGACGGCAGAGAGCGAGAGTGACGCTGATGATACGGAGACAGATGGTGACAGCAACACAGAGACAAAGCCAGGCAGAGACAGATGCAACAGTCCCGTCGGTGTGAGCTGTGTGTCCTCGCTGCCACAGTACCAGACTGCAGTTGGCAGCTCAAACTACAGTTTGCTGTGTGCACAGTAGCTGATTTTTTAAGCATTTCCTTCAGATTACAATCTTCTAAAATGGTTATGTCGTCCAATGTCATCTTTGAACTGCAGCTGGTAATAGTCGTCCGTCTGTCCTGTTGGTCCACTGCTAGCTGGAGAGCCTCTCACACAGAACCTAGGACAGGCGGAGAGCTCGTTCATGAGCCGCTACGAGTGAGGCTGCAGAGTGGTGGCAACTTTTTTGCGAGCATCTGATTCATCAGCTGTTTGTCTCAAAGTATGGCAAAGAACAATAAACAATAAAAGGTGAATCAAATGGACCATTATGGCAAGGCTGGGATGGTCAATTTGGTAAAGTAAATCCGTTGGGCATCTTTCTTTGCCTTTAGACAATAATTCTGATGGCAAAAGAGCCAAACGGGACAGGCAAAAAAAACAAACAAAAAAAAAAAAAGTATGGCAAAGAAGAAAAGCCTTTAAAATTTCCATATTTCCACCTAACAACAATACAAGGTACTGTGTTGTCTTTGGGAAACACAACAGTGATTATTAGAAACCGACCTCCTGCCTGCACCCAGGTTTGACTAGAACAGCGTTACTTCAAAGTGAAAGGATTTGTGGGCATTAGCAGAAATGACTCATGCCTTGGACTCCTCTCTCGTCGTCTTTTTACAGGTGGCATCTAGTTTTCTTGAGACCTTTTTAAAGATTTGCTGAAATTTGAATTGCAGATGTGGCGCTGTGTTAATTCAGCTGTGTGTAAAAATTCAGTTTTCACTGTCTTTTTTTATGTGTTTGCTCCGAGGCGGCAACAGCTCTCAACCCTGCTGTGACATGAATAAGTTGGCAACATTATTACCATATCTGCAGCTTTTGACAGCTTTTTCATGCTTTCCATCATTTTGATATCTTGTGATTCTTTTTCTTAAAAAGTCCTAATTTAACAACATCAGGAACAAAATGACATGTGCAGCTAAGTGCGACGCCTGAGCCCTGCAGAGGAAAACAGCACTGACAGCGAGACCTGCAAACGGCATGCACAGATGACACGTTGCGTAAACACCCAGGGACTAAATTTGGAGACTAAGAGTGGGATTGGTGACAGAAAGCATGATTGTCCAGCGTGAGCACGACTTGGTCTTAAAGCTGTCTTTGTCTTCAAGGTCAGTTCACCACAGACTCAATGGGAAAGATGTACAGTCTTTAAAAACAAAGAGCCTTTATCAAAGCAGACAGTTAAACAGACAAAGACAGTTTTAAGATCTCGTCTTGTTCTGCGTTCAGACACACCTGTGGCCTCCTGTCTGAACACCTACACAGACGAGAGGACAGTATTGAGTCGCCTCGTGGTCGACGCTATCGCTCTTAGAGATGCATTGAAATTGATTTGAACTGTACCCATTTTTACCTCGTGACCTGGAGACTGTGCTCGCATCTTTTAGCATTACAGCTGCATTTGTGCCTTAACAATAGTTATATTCATAATAATGTCCGCTGCCCTCTTAGCCAGTTTACTCATGATTAAGACACCAGTGAGACTTTAACCTGCACGGTTAGATTTCCTGATGATCAATTTAACATTGCAGTCCTGTAACAGAGCCGCTTGCACTGACTGCATCAGCAGGATGAGCTGTGAGGCCCGTTGTTTACTGGGTGTACTGGAGCAGTCATGAGGAATATGAACATCAACAGTGCCTGGTACAGCACGGTCTGGATGTGCTCCGTCAAGCTCTAATGTCTAACGTCACCCTGTTGTCATGGGACAGACACGCAGTGATGAAAGCAGACGAGGGCATTACTTTGTATTTATGTGCTTTGATAACATCCTTTGATCAGTGATGAAAATAAGCTGTTGCCGTCCAAAAGTTCAGACGCCGATCTTTCATGCCGTAACCTTTTTCTTGTATTGCGTGCATGTTCGACAAATGTCAGAGCGTCTGCAGCTGTTATCATTTTCTCTGTCTTCCTAGGATCTCATCTTTTCCCATCTCTCTCATTCTCTCCACAGTCATCTGCAACTTCCGAGGCTCAGTGACTCAGGGTTTGGCTCTGGAGGTGGGGGAGACTGTTCAGATCCTGGAGAAATGTGAAGGTAAGGCTTCTACCTGATTGATAGCTTCATGAGATGCTGCGGGGGCGGAAGTTTGATGCAGCGGTAATGTCATTGATCATCGTTACGACTGTAAGCATCAGTAAACATGGTAAATATCCCCCAGAGCGAGCATTTTCTTTGCATCTCGCTCTTCTGTTCAAAGGCGTTTGCATGCATATAGAATAGAAACGGTGAGAAGAGAAACAGTGCGTCTCCCGGCAGCACAGCAGCCAGCGCAGGAAGTCATAACTCTAATTTACAGTTATTTTCTGCAAAGATAAAACATGTATGTCATCGCTCAGGTAGATATTACATAATAAGTTATCAATTTATGTCCTGTTCCCTGCAACAAAGTTGTACAATCTCATTTCATACACGACTGGTTTGACTGCTGTAACCTGTAGTAACGCTAAACGTACCTTTCCAGGTCCTTATGAAACACTCTGGCTCCAGCCGTCCACTCCACTCCAGTCCTCACCGTAACCATAACCCTGTCACGTTTTCCACAGTGATTCAGGATCAGAACATAAAACACATTTACATGTATAGATTCATCCCAACCGGCTTTCAAGCCTCAAAACGCGTAACACAGATGATTCATCAGTATGTTGTAGGGGTGGGGAAAAAATCGATACTGTGTAGTATCGTGATATTTTGTTTGCTAATAATGTATCGATACAGGGACGGCAGAAATCGATATTTTGTTACAAAAAAGGTTTTTGTGCTCTGATTTCAGAGCATGTTGATCCTTTTTCTGAGCAAGAATCCTGACATTCCTTCACTGTCCAAATGTGTTTAACTTTTTTTTTTGGCAGCAATAAACATGACAGTTTACTTATTTTAATTTAAGACATTTTATATTTTAATTAAGTTTAAAACTTTTTTATTTAATGTAAAATTATATTTTGTTTTAATTTACTTTCAAATTCTTCAGTTGCTGAATGGGCTGCATAGTTTTCATAAATTGCATAGTTCAGAATAGCTATAATTGTACCAGATGGTTGCATTCAGTTAAGTTGGACTAGACTGTAA
This sequence comes from Aulonocara sp. 'chitande type north' Nkhata Bay, assembly GCF_057382095.1. Classification (NCBI taxonomy): domain Eukaryota; kingdom Metazoa; phylum Chordata; class Actinopteri; order Cichliformes; family Cichlidae; genus Aulonocara; species Aulonocara sp. 'chitande type north' Nkhata Bay. Next base: position 48,682,451 of record NC_141348.1, on the reverse strand, counting down.
TACAAACCGTTCAGTTTGTCAACAATAAAACTGAAATGAGAGAAAGACTGAGTGTGAGACTTTGATATTAGATAAAATGAATATTGATAAACCTTTATGTACAGAATCTGAATATCGCAAAATATTTTTAAAAATTGCGATAATATCGTATTGTGCGTTAAGTATTGTGATAATATCGTATCGTGGGATGTATGGTGATTCCCACCTCTAGTATGTTGCTCGTTGGGATGAGAACGTGTTTTACGTTCTTGATGCTTGCATTGTCTGTACCATGTTCCCAGTATACTCTACATCCCTAAGCATGAGTCCATGCTGTTATAGTAATCAGTGTTATATGAACATAGCTACTAACAAGTGAATCATGCAAAAAACAAACTATTTAAAATCTTCTGGTTATGACAGCCAGTTCAATTTGACTCGTTTTGTTTCTACTTCCAGCCAATAAAGATAACACATGAAATCATCTTCTACTAGATTATTGTGCAAAAGCGACAGTGTTTTATTTATTACCTAAAAAATGAAATAAAGAGGAAGAAAAGGTCAGATGTATGTGTGATGTGGACAAAGTTATTCTTAGACAGATTTTTAGGGTTCTTATCAGGTAGCCAACTACGCCAAATTTCCAAGGCAAAGCCCGACATACGACATACAGACCTAGAAAAGCTCATTGATGCTCTCATTACTTCGAGATTGGACTATTGCAATTCTCTTTATCTAGGCCTCCAACTTTCCCTCATCCAACGCCTCCAACCAGTCCAAAATGCCGCAGCACGTCTTTTAAGCGGCACCAGAAGAATAGAATAGAATAGAATAGAATTCAACTTTATTGTCATTGCACATGCACATGCACAAGACATGATCATATCACACCTGTCTTAGCCAACCTTCACTGGCTCCCCGTCAAATCCTGTATCGTTTTAAAAATCCTTTTGTACACTTATAATTTTAAATAACTTGTCGCTCAGCTACTTAATCGACCTCCTTGACCTTTATATCCTCAAGAGAGCATTTAGATCCTCCAATCAATGGCTCTTAGTGCAACCAGTGTCCCGACGGAAGACTAGGGGGCATCGGGACGCGATTGCTGCACATAAACTTTGGAATAGCCTGCCGGTTGATATCCGTGTGTCGGAATCCATTCAATCCTTCAAATCATGTTTAAACCCACCTGTTTAAGCTAGCCTTCGAAACAAATTTGATTTTAACTTCTACCCGGTCCGCGCTTCTTACCTGTAACTATTCTGTATTTTCTTTGTTCTTCTATTGTTGTAATCCTGCAATGCGGCACTCGTGTGACGCACTTTGGTGTACCTTAGTCTTTTAAATGTGCTATAGAAATAAAACTGAAACTGTAGGTTGTTCAAAGCATTTCAAGCAGCTCACCACCGTTAAAGTTTTGAGAACAACTCCAAGTCTGTTCCAGTTATTGTCTTTATACCGAAGCATATCGATCATTCACTGCAACTGAACATCTTTAACAGTGTAAATAACCTTCGTGGGTGTTTGTGTTTAAGCTACTGTTTTCACTGGTACTTAACTAGAGAATGTAACCTAATTTGTAGGATTCAGAGCCCCCTCTCTCCATCTTATTTCCCTAAATTTTGTAAAAAACCACTGAAAGGAGTCCACGCCCTTCTAAATATTCTTCACGCGGCCCTCCTTTTAGTCCCTGTTATCTGAAAAGAGAACACTCTTGTCATTTTTCCCACTAGTTTTTGGTTAAAAAAGCAGCATTCAGAGCTGCAGTGGTGCAGTCTGCTGTTTGCTTCAGTGAATCACAGTCGGTCCATTTCCCTCCAGATTTTTATGAGGCCACCACACAGAAAAGCCTTCACGTTAATGCTGCGGCAGCAGCGGTGGCTGTGTCGCCACAAATGTGCACAGTAAAAACAAAGTGGCACTCATTGCTGCATTCATAGTTCCCTCAAATAATGAGTGTAAATAGCCTGTAATAGCCTCGTGCGGGCCTGGATGGGAGCCCAAGTTATTAGCTGCTGTTTCTCCCATTGTTATTTCTAGTTTGACTCACAGAAATTAACAACTCAAGCCAGGATGTGTGTGAAGCCAGAAAATGTTGTCTTTTGCAGATAATGAGTGAGTATGTGCTCCATTAGCCACAGCTGGGGAGGACGCTAGCATCGATCTAATGCCAGGGGCTGATTAGGCTTCTCTTTATCCCGAGGGGAAGATGTCCAGAGGAGGAGAGAGGAATAGACAGAGAAGGAAATATTCTGTTGATGGGTTCACTTTGTGCCTTCCTCACCCGCCTTGTTGTGAGGAACTACAATCTGCACTTGCCTTCATTTTCCTCCCGCTTCCTCTGAACTCCAGCATCCTTCCTTTACACTCCTCTGGTTTCTCTTACATACACTTCTCGTCTCTTGTCATCTATGCATATTGACCAGGCAGTCTCATATTCAAGGCTGAGCTAATTCCTTGGCATCCAATCGGCGTCTAATTTGATCGGGTTATGAAATGCAATCCTGCTGGCGAGGGACACGACTTATTATCCGAGCCCTTGTGGGAGAGACTGGCATCGCAGCTTCCCCTGTAGCACGCAGCGATTATCAGGGCAAACCAGGGCTAACTGTTGTCCAAGATCCCCGAGGAAATTTCAAGAACTCGCTCTGCAGCTTTGGTCATTAACTGAACGTGTAAATAGATTTGTAGAAAATACCCTCTAAACAAAGGGCTGCTACAGCAGGACCTACATTTATTAGAAGATGCACTAGTCTAACGTTTAGAGCGACAAACACAAAAGAACTGTTATTTATTATTTATCAGTTAATATTTTCATTTTTTATTGAGGTCAAAGTCCAGAAGTGATCCATCATTGCTAATTCTGCTGCTGCAGGAGGACTCGAGGTCTCGGTTAAAATTGGCTTCATCACAGTAGCCCCCCCCCCCAGACAGAAACTCAGGGGATATATTGACAAAGCCATGAAAGTGGCAGCCGAACTGTTGGAGTCCAATCCTCAAAGTCCACTCCACAGATTACAGTCACAGCACTTAAGAAAGCATTAGAGTTCGATTAGAGGGCCAGCAGCCATTTCAGGTATGTGATTTTATTCTCAATACTGTCAGCGCTGCTGAAGCGCCCATAGTCAGCTGAGTGCTAATTATGTTGGAGAGGCTCTTCAGCTGTAAGATTTCTCTTTTTTTGAAGCAAACTTCTGGCACTGTGCAGAGAGCAGCTGTCAGCAAATACCAGCTAAGTATGAAGATAACCTGATGTTATAATGTGACACTCGTTTGAAGACGAGTCATTCTGTGTGTAAAATGTGGTGGTTAAAAAGTCCAAATCTAGCAAAGCAGGGTTTTACCAGATTTGATTAGCTGGAGGGAAGCTCAGCTTTGATTGGTTATTATGCCATTGGTTGTATCTGACCTCGCCTATCAGAGCAGTTAGAGGCAGACTAAACGTTAGGAAACACAGTCAATGAACAAAAAGTCATTCGCCATGAGAAAATATCCACATTGTGATTCATACATCAAAATATGGCAGTTTTATTCTCTCTCTCAATGTCACTGCTGTGAGGCTGCAGTAAATCCCTTCAGGCTGAACACTCAGGTTTAGTCTCAACACTCCACTGAGGTGGCAGGAAAACCATCAAAGGAACCCAAATACGAAAAGACAGAGTAAACAACAACAGACAGCGCGAGGAAGATCGAGGAAGAAAAACCCAAACTAAACCCAAACACCGGTGAGAGCGAACTCAACCAAGGTAAGTAGGGCAAGGAAAGGAAAAAAGGCAGCAGTTTGCCACATTTGAAACGAACCTTCAAAATAAAAGAGGATGTAAAGATGGTGAAAGCATAAACTCGCAGAGACACACAGCGAGACACAGATAGACGTGGCATCAGGATGTAACAGGGGACAGGCGGGCAGGCTGTGGGGCGACCCTAAGCGACCTGGTTTAAAGAGCTGGAGCAGCCTAAGACAAAGACAGGGCTCAACACAAGGGAAATGAAGAATTTTCCAGAAAACCATCTTGTTTTCTGAACACTTTGGAGAAAATCCAGAACACACTGAGGGGGGGCTTCTTTCACTTCTCTAAAGGCCAACACCACAGCCTTAGAAAGCCCCCTCCAGAGTGACCACTGGTGTCATTGTAAATACACTGAGGTGGTGACAGTCTGCATCAGTGAGCCAGGCAAGCATTAATAGATGTATATTTAAAAAAACAAAACACGTTTTTTGTAGGCTACTTTAAAAATGACCTGATTTCCACTGGTTATGCAGCACCTATCAGATGGTTGAGCATTTAAATGGAAAAATGGAAGGGTGTGTAAATGTAGACAAAGTTTTTTGTTGCCAATAAGTCAAACACAAAGTATTAAAACAGCCTTACAAAGACACGGTTCTTCCTGTTAAAAGGGAGTTCTTCCTTCCCACTGTCACCAAAGTGCTGCTCATAGGGGCTCATATGATTGTTGGGTTTTCTCTGTATGTATTATTCTAGGGTCTACCTTACAGCTTAAAGCACCTTGAGGTGATGGTTGTTGTGATTTGGCGCTGTGTAAATAAAACTGAATCAAAAATTGAATGTTAGAAGCACAGAAGAGCAGCCGTGCTGCTGCAGAAGCTCGAATCACCTCTAACGTTTGGATGCTGTTTTCAGAGCTTTTTCGAAATGCGGACTCATGACAGGGATGCTGTGGATCCTTTAAAAGTCCAAAATAAATGATCCTACATAAGGATCCAGACAGCAACTACTGTCCCCGGCTACAGAAATGACAGTGGAGTTGGAGTAGAGATGAACAACCGTCACAGCAACGAGTGACTTTAGACATAAATGTTCATAGAAAAGGTGAAAAGTGACTTTTTTAAAGACCTTTAAAAATATGAGTACTGTAACTGTAACCATATATAACAAAAATATTAAGATGGGCAGGGTGATGGGTGACCACAGACACAACCACACAAATAATGAAACAAGCTCCGAGTCGTTTGATTTGATTCAGAATTTCAAGTTTTACTCTTTTTACTACTTGATTTTGCTCGTACCAAATTGCTTTCATAAAATTTACTGCAACTAAAGTCTAAATCGTGGACGTTCACCGTGGTCTTTCCTTGGAGCCTGCTGTCGAGGCTAAAACCATCCCAGAATCAACAAGTGCCACGATTAGTAGCAGAACTACAGGTGGAGCTGATAAGATTTGATCTGCAAGGCTATTAAGGTTACTTTTTATCAGGGTTAGCAGGAAAGACACCTGTAAGATTTAGAGGTAGTACGTACTGGGCGAGTCACCTTATCTACATCGGCTCCAGAACTGTGCATTATCTATGGATCAGGGATTAGGACTTCTTTTTATCAGAGAACTGAAATCAACTTCCTGGTTTTGTGGGCCTACCAATCGACACCATCCATTGCAATGGAAGATCATTCTCCTATGGATTTACAGAAGGTTTGTGGAAACCTGAATTTCTCTGTGGACTCTGATCTCCAACTCAAAAAGCCTGATTGGTGCAAAGAACTGCGTAATCACAGAACAGCTTCAGGTCTCCAGATCTAGTGGCTAACAGAACAGACATCACGTTTCAGCCACTTCTCTGCTTCTTTTCAGTGAGTTTTTCCTGGGTGGGATAGCGCCAGTGTTGTATAAACTGAGGAGGCTGTGTTCCCATGGAGTGGATTGGTGGCTCAGCTGCAGCTCGCACTTCTATTGGATCCCTGTCAAAATTACAAAGAAAAACAGCCTCATGGGTGCTATTACTGCATCAACAAGCAACTTCTTTTTCATTAACTACCTTGAGGTGTGCTCTACAGGGTTACAGCAGCACTCAACACTCATATTTGACTGATTTTGTAGCTTGACGGAAACCTGCATCCACCGCGTAATGCAGTTTTGATAATGAGCGCAGACTGAACATGCATTAACTCGACAAAAGTGTTTTGCAGGGAATTTTATTGGTAATTATTTTGGTAACGCTGCAAAATGATTATTCTAATGACCACTTTGTGAGCTGTTTAGATGCAGGAGGCGAGACGATTGCTCTTCTTCAGAGTATGCTGTAATTTCAAATTACTGTATATGCACCTGCGTGTGCACCCATGTGCCACAGATAAACACCGGCTCTGTAGACGCTGTTTCCACCGCTATAATTCATCCAAATGTTTCCCCTTGTCACTCAAACCTCTTTCTTATCCCCTACAGATGTGGTAAATTTACTCTCTGTCTGTCACACACACACACACACACACACACACACACACACACGCACACACACACACACACACGCACACACTACGTCAGGTCTTACGAATGGGCCGAGGCGCTGCTGGCCCAGCCCATGACTGATTACCATATAGATGAGAGGTTGGGGAGTAAACACAGCCGTCATAACGAGGGTGATAAATGAATCTTGATTGGTTATTAATTACTCAGCCAATTAAGCCCTCCTCCATATTCAGATCAGATGATGGGAAGCTGCAGAGAAATGGATCTCATGATTTTACAAGGAGATGTGATGAAAGTTAAAGGGTCTGATGTGCTGGACAGCACTGGAACATTTCCGAGTATTTAGTAAATGCGTGCTGATGTTTCACTGCGAGGGTTTCATGATGAGTTCTGTTATTTCGTAGTCTTACAGGAAATTTCTCCTTTATTTTCTGAACTGTTGTTGAAAGTGTTTGTCTCGGAGACATGCTGGCGATTCAGGTGACGTCTGCTCTGATAAATGTACAAGGAATTGCCTTCCTAGCTGTGTGCATTTGGTAGTCTAAGAAGGTCAAAGTAATGATTTGCATCATTTTGATGTAAATAAATGCTTCTTTTGGTTCACTCTGTCACTGACAGACAGTCGCCACCCAACCCTCACATTTCCAACGGCCAGAGGCACAATCATTTTTATTTCCACTTGGCTGGAGACAAATGATGTCCCCACTGACTAAGAGGATGTCTGGGTGCTTCTCCTGCACATATTTAGTCCCTGGATACCAGCAATTTTAAGCTGTCAAGATTTTACTCCAAGTCGAGTCAACTTTCATGGCAGCTTTCTGCTCCGCAGAAGCATCTGATGAATGTCCGTCCATGTGGAAAGAACGGCGGTGTGCTCTGAGCCCTGAAGAAGAAAGGGGTCCATCACTGTCACGCACGCGGGCATGTACTGTCCTGTAGGTCATACAGTGGTAAGAGAAGAAGTGTTGAACCGGTCTCTGAACCAGATCACGGACAGATATAGACCGAACTCTCTACTTCAAACACCTGAGCGAGCACCAGCCTCCCGTGCAGAAAAAACATGGTCACATAATGCTGGCTTCAAAAGTGAGACAGTCCCAGGACACTCGTGTTAAAATTTCATGATTGAAGTACTTGAAAAAAGGTTTTTAAAAACGTCCTCAAAACATTTTCAGTTTGAGAAACGCTTCGTCACTCATCCAGGTGACTTTGCATTATGACTCAAACTAGCACCGCTGAAGGTAAATGGCTGGGAGGTCAGCTACTTGATCATGAACGTTTCTCCCACTGAAAACGCTGCGTCCAGATGAACAGAATCAACTTTTGTGGATTTACTTACCTGGATTATTGAGCGTGCATCAAGACCTTTTACAAAAGTTGTTTTTAAATAATGCGGAGCCTACAATTAAATGCTGTCCTGCACACGTTCTCAGTCCCAAAGCGTAACATTTTACACTAGGTCACAAATCATCAACACATTACGTTTCCGGCTACCCACCACGTTCCTAAATGACGACCTCGGAAAAATGAGGAAATATGAGAACCGTCCGGACTCAATCTACACATGTTCACTCTTTTCCTTCAAATCGCTTCGAAACACGCTATTTAACGTCATTAAAGTCCTGGTTAAGGTCAGGAATAAGGTTAGGTTTAGGGCTACAATACAGGGCTGGAACGTCTATTACCGCAGGAGCGTCATTCCACTGGATTTCATTCATAACTCGGCGCGTACCATAACAACGCGGAAGGTCTCCTTCCGTGCTCCTCAGGAACGCCGCGGGACGTGACAAAATGTCACCCTGTTACGCCTCAGGAGTGAGAACGGGCTGATATAACATGAGATCTCATCCTGTACCAAATCTCCCCTTGTGGGACAATTAAAGGATTATTCTATTCTATTCTATTCTATTCTGTACATGAGATCTCATCCTGTACTTGGGATCTCGATTCTCCACATTAGATTTCCATCCAGTACAGCAGCGAAAGCCTTTTGCACCAAATCGCCCGGCCAGCATTTGCATTTTGCAGACAAAAAGGCTGAAATGACAGAGATACTGTATGGTTCTGATGTTATCATAGGGTGCATCACTTTGCAGTGGAATTTTTATTTTAGAAGTTATGATCCGAGCACATTCACACCGGCTTAAGTTCATGGACGACATCAACAGTTAGCACGAATGACTCGAGGCCTTCAGGGGTAAAACTCGTTCAGTGTGAACAGGTTTTGTGTGTATAATAGATTCAGCAGATATTCGACTTTATTGTCAGAACTTTCAAGTTCTCATAAAAGTCCTTTCAAAGACTCAGCATACACATCCACACACACACACAGCTGAGCGCAGTGAACCACATCTGTCCTTCACAGCAGTCTGTCTGTCAGAGTCTCTGACTGACTGTCAGGAACCTTCAGAAGCATCAGCTGACGTGTGGACACATCAGCTGACGTGTGGACACATCAGCTGAAGACCTTCAGTCTGCACATTTGTGTCCGTGGCTACTGTTCTTTTTAAAGCAACCTGTCACTAAATCAAAATGTTCTGAACAGAAATCTGTGGAAAGATTTTTTCCCCCAAAAAGCCAATCATGTTGTTACGTTTGTAGTACAGAGGTTTAAATGTGCTGCAGGTAGACCTGTATTCTCTATGTGCTGCATGGCCTTTCCTCTTGATGATCATACTTACACTCTGTACTGAACCATGAATGAAGCCATCGGACAGAATAACATCGGGTACGGGAGGGTTGGGGGATTTTTTTGTGGTAAAGTTTTTCACGTATTTCTCAGTTATTTTGTAACTGGTTATGCTGGCCATGCAGTTAATGCCCCAGTAACAGTAAAGTTAATGTTATGGCTCTCTATGTGATGATGGCCCACAGGTACTGCCAAGATGGCAGCTGAATAACAAACCTGACTTTTGACTGAATGAGGACTTGAGATTTGCACCATCATTTTCCATCCATACTAAACCTGCAGAATCAAACTACAAGTTTGATTCTTGCTTTTCTTAAAATGTGCATTAACTGGAGGCCAATCTCTTTTATTGTTTTTGTGTGAAACGTTTGGATGTGTATGGGCGAATAGACCCACGTTATGGGCAATAACTACATATTACTACTATGTAATAAGTTCGTATCAAACCATGTGTGTTATGCTGTAGTGCTGAGAACCATAAACTGTTAATGGTGGAATTTCAAGTTTTACCATTACCTTCATTTTTTAGTTAGCTGTATATTTCCATTAAAACAGCTCCTGTAAGACAGAATTTCTTGAACAAAGATCTCTGTGTTGGAAAATGCTGAAGTCAAAGTCACTGCACGTTCCCTCCGGCTGCTGAGTCATGGCCACTTTTCACTCTTCACGATCTCCGTGTTTGTTCATCAGTCTTAGTCACTGCTGTTTGTGTTTTCTTTCAGGATGGTACCGAGGGTTCTCGACGAGGAAGCCAAATGTCAAGGTGAGCCAGGCTGACAGCTTTGGTTGTTCAAAGCTTTTCTCTCAGACCAACTTTTGCTCCTGATTTATTCATTTCTATTTATTTGATCAATGCTGAGAAAATTGCTGTTTATTTAGCTGCTGTCTGTAACTGCATGTGACGCAAACTTATGCAAATAAATACCAGATACATTTTTTCTGTTCATTTCTCCTTTTCAACATTTACTTTTCAGAATTTAAACTTCACTCTGGTAGATCGTGTTAGACACTCTGAAGATATATACTGATGAAGCTAATGTAACAAAATGCATAATTGATGAGAGTAGAGAGGTGAAATTATGGGAAACAAAGAGGTAAAAGTCGTGAGATGCTTTTATGGTTGGCACAGCTGCTGGTAATGTATTGAACTCACGTCTCACTCTCACCAGAACTCATATAGTGTAACGTGGAGATGAAGCCAGCCGCAGTGGTGTGCAGCTGGATAGCGAATGAGCGACTTCTAACTTTCCACAAGTACTCATTTATTTTAAATATCAAAAAAATAAAAGTGCCAGCTCTACTACACGTTACTTGAGAGCACACAGTCTGCGTACATAGGGAAGAATCCATTACAGAGACGCTACACAGTGAAGAAGAACAAAAAGGGCGTGACCTGCCAGTCACGAGTCAAGAGACGCCACCATGTGGTGCTACACTGCATTGCAACAGCAACTGTTATAATAGCCTACACTTGGGTGGGCTGCATAAGTTTTTAAATATCTGATTAAATACACTTGGCTACTCATTTCTTTTCTTAAACATTAAACTATGGAGCCAGAAGCACAAAGCCATCTGTAGTAGATCTGCTAGTAGACTGAACCGTCTCTTACTTTGAAATTTCCGACAGTGCTAACTCCGCCTCTCCAGAAATCTGAGGCATGTTCTTATTCTACCAAGAACTTTTGTTTGCTGATCGCCATGGCATCAATCTCTGCTTCTGTCAGGCTTTCCATACAAACCTAATCTAACAACAAACATCTGTTTCACAAAGACTGACTTTGAGCAGCACTTACTATTAGACATGTTTTTCTTTTGAAACACATTTGATTGAAGGATTGTGTCTCATCCTTGGCTGCTGTACTCAGATGTTTAATCTCTAACCTTTGCTCTGACAGAGTGCTACTCTGGCTCTACTTTAAATTATCCTGCTAAAGGTCGCTAATATAACAGCTAGCTGCTGGTTGGACAGACCTTTGCTCATCTGTAGTACCTTCCTGCACTGAGAATATAAAGCCAACATGGCTACGGGACATTTTTTTTAGCTGAAACTTGTAACACCTGGTAGTTGGTTCAGACTGGGGTTGGATCACATTCACACCATAAATGAAGCGCCTCCTCCAAAGGGTCCCGGTGCAGTCCTTTGGGTCTCCCTCGATTACTGTGTTCATATCTGCACACATCAACCACACCGAGGGGGAAAATGGACCAGAGTTCAATTTAAACGGACTAAACACTGCAGGTGGGAAAACACCCGTAGTACTACTTAGTTTAAGTTTCTTTGTGGTAACTTTTAGGTTTCTTCAAATTTTTTGAAAACAAAAATCTAAACTGCTGGCAGGCATTCTTTGAAACTAGGACAAAGATTGTGTGTCAATATTTTGTCCTATCAATACAAAGTGTTTCTTTCTGATCCAGCATCACATTACAGGAATGTGTTCGTTGCAGCCAGACTCCACAGAGACAGCGTTTTATCAGAACATGTATGAAGACCATGACAGCATGCTGTACGGGGAATTTCACCGCATGTCTGCAGAGAAAGTGATTCAGTGTTTTCACCCATTCATCTCACAAATATCTGACAGAGCAAACTCACCTAATTGACCCTGCTGCCCACACAAGAAGCCTTACAGCTTAAGCTTTATTTGTGCCATTCACTGGTATATACAACTCAAAGCATGCTGTTCTACTTTAAGTCTGTTTACTCGCCTCTCGAGCACTTCTGTAACACAACTGAGCTGCAGCCATGTTCGAAACTCTGAGGAACACCAGAGCTGCTGCTGCTGCTCCAGCTAAAGGCTGTGTTAAGACTCAAGGCAACCACAGACAGATAAACCACACCTGAAAAGCTCTCCTCCTAACAGGTTTGTTTGTCAGAGAGAAGAAGTCACAAACAACTAAGGATCTGGCTGAGATTAAGAAAAACATTTACCCGCATAGATCATTGGGAAAAAGATGTCAGTTTCCAAGTGAGAATAAAGATTTGGCTCTGGAGCGATGGATAAAGGTCAGGAGGTCTGAGTCCAGACTGACCCTGTAGCTGCATCAGCCAAGAAGAGAAGTAGATGAAGTGATGCACCCATCATGCCCAGTTAGTGCCCGTTGTACAAGCCTGTGTGAGTGTTATGATGTGAGGTTGCTTCAGTTGGTCAAGTCCAGGTTCAGGATATCAGCCGACCACCTAAATGTACTCAGTTACAGCATTTTCTGCTGAACCCCTGAGAATCTGTGGATGTGTTAGTGAAGACTTTTCATCGTGGTCAAACTGTCACATCTGTAAAATTTAACAAAGTTCTGGACAGAAACGAATGTTATGACCTTCAATGAGCTTGTTACATTATTACATTTATGCCAAATGCTCAATGTCATCAAAGCTAAAGGCAGTCCAGTGAAGCGCACGTGTGTGTGTGTGTGTGTGTGTGTGTGTGTGTGTGTGTGTGTGTGTGTGTGTGTGTGTCTTTGCTGTTTTTCATGGCTGGCTTTTTACTGCAACGTGACACTTTGAAGAGCAAGAATTGTTTTCTACCAGAACAAAACATGATTTTGTTCTGGTAGAGCCACAGATTTATTTTATCTTCCAGAAAAGCGTCATCAGTTTCTGTAACATTCAGTCAGTGCTTGTTGCTGGCTCATGTTGAACGAGCAGCTTTCAATATAATGCTGCGTTCATGCTGTTACCTGAGAGCTTTGTGAGGTAATTTCTCTGCAAAATGAACGTGAGTCCGTAGAGATTATGTTTCTTTTTGAGGATATCTATTTAAAAATAAAAACAGAATGCAAAGATTTGCAAATCTCCTAAACCTTTAATTTATTCACACAGCACACAGTGGTGGAGTTCTGGGAGATCGATGCTGTCCCAAAATGATCTGCTCCACACTCCGGTTTGTCCCAGTCACACAAAAAGAAATTGGGAGACAGTTTTTTTTGTTTTTTTTACAAAGGTAAAACTCATATGTCAGCTTTTTATTATATTTTGTGGAATGAATTAAGCAGAGTGTTGACTGTTTAATCTAACAGATTTTACTGGAGCTGCTTCCCTGAGCCTGTGATTCACACCAAGAGCTTTGTTTCCATCACTCTCCCTTTTTAAAATCACCATGTCTGGCTCACATGCTAACAGGCTTGTAGCTTTTTTAGCCGGTTGTGTGTTTGGTCCTGGTCTGTCCATTTCCCCTCCTGTTTCATTCTCGGTCCATAAGAGGCTTTACTGTTTATCTGCTGCCTGCTCTGTGCTGCAGATAGGTGGCATGAAAGAGATCAGCTATTGCTTTGTTCTTTATTTTGTCTTAATGATGAGGCGGTGCCAGAAATAAAACAAGCCGACCTTCAGTTTGGATTTCAGGTGGATTTGAATGTCTCAGGAGGGAACTGTGAAAAACAAATCCCACATTTAGTGTCTGCTCTCTGTGTCGTTCAGTAATTTATTGATACGACCTTATTTCTTGTAATACCTCTGGCTGTGTTGTAATGCAGTAATGCACTGAGCAGCGATTTGTCACTTCTAAAATGTAAAGGTGATTTTCACTGAATATCTCATCATGGGGAGTTTGACTTCTGCTACTTGAACCAATACTAATGAACTTAAAATCAGTTTAGATTCATTTAAATATTAAAAAATAGTCTGATTTTTTTAAAACATATTCATTTCACTTTATTTGACTTTCCCATCTCTGTCACAGTTTCCTCTTCTGTACTCGAGTTTCTCTTGCAGAAGAAAAGTTGATCTCTGTGATTTAATAACTGGTTAAACTGCACACAGATTTTTTCCTGCATTCCTCTTTTTATCTCTTCAGGTGCGCCGGAGTTAATCGAGCTGCTGTTTGTGTGAGAGGATGGGAAACTGAAATAAAGTACACTCTCTACCAGCATCACAGCTTTCATATACACCAGGATGCAATTGTTCTCAGCCAAGGTTGAAATGCGATGAGCTGCATTTTCCAACAAATATGAGTCACCGAGGCTCGCTGTTTTCATAACTGCAATTCAGTCAGACAACTCATGTTTGAAATGACTTATTACTGTAGCAGAGTACGTTTGCTTTGGCATCTATAAGCTCTCAGCCCATCACATCCTACAAACACGTCGTATAGAAAGTCGGGAGTGATGAGTAAATTATCCTGTACAGGTGGATGTTGGGATGGTGGAGGGAATGAAACGGCAGCAGCAGCACTCAATTGGGGGGGGGGGGGGGGGGGGGGAGAGAGAGAGAGAGAGCAGCAGTGCAGCTCGAGCTGACTGCAGTCTGTAGCTCCTGAGTTTTGCTTCATTTCAATAACATCCATTTCTTTTTCTTGTGTGACTCACTGGTGACATGAAGCTTGCTAAATAGTGGTAAATGTGATGTTTTAGATATTGGGAAAATATCTTCAAAGTATTTTACAGAGAAACTTCACTGAACTCATCAGAATGAACATTTTAGGAGCATTGATGCTAATGAGTCATTTCACTCATTCTTACTATTGATAAGCAGAGATAAGTGAGATTTCCATGAGAGCGTGTCATAAGTTAACAGTTATGTTATATCTATATAAGCCTTCCTTACGGCAGACCAGTCTAGAGTGGGCTGTTGTGTGGTGCTTGATATACGACCGGGCACTGCGCTGTATTTCTGTGATGTCAGTCCCATGATGATCCCCAGCAGCTGATAAATGAAGCAGAAGGACCGTTCTTCTCTCTGCTGCAGATCTGGCTGTTAAACCACAGAGTGAGGTTTTAAAATCTCAGGTTTTCTTCACAGTGACTGTGTCGCAGTGCTCCGAGGATCCTATCGGTTTGTGGTTCCCCTTAAATAAGTCATACGTAGGGTAAGTTTTAAAAAGCTGTTCTTTAAAAAGCACCTCAGGTGCACATTAAATGTTATGGTTGAATCTGTGAAATAAGCCAGAGTGCCAGTAAAAATCAGGTCTTGTTGAGAGGTCGCATCTCCAGGGAAGCTTTGCCTTGACTTGCCGAGGACCAGTTTGGCTGTGGGCGATGCACCACCATTCAAATCTGTGGGTTGCAGCAAGGGCAATAGGATTCAGCACAGCAGGCATAATAAGAAAGAAAAAGTTGAAGCTCAGGCTTCCTCATGCAAATGTCAGTGATCTAGGGAGGCCTGCAGTAGAGCGCTGCTTATCAAAGACTGCTCGTCTCCAACCTGCATCTTTACACCGACTCTTAGTTTGGCTGCCACTGAAGCCAGGAAGAGCAAAATGGAATAAAACAGACGTGTCAGGATCCAGAACCCTGTTCTTTTAAATATTTGTTCATGTTTTTACTCAAACTCTGATGAATCGGAAGCTCCTGTAAAAGTATTTGATTTGACCCGTCATTCATAGCTAATCTGCAGACATGGTAGGTTAGCTGAACGGCTAACAGATTAGGTGCTTTGCAGCCCACCTCCACCACAGCTCCTTCCTTTCTTGCTGGGCGTAGTCGTAGCTGATGGCTGCTCCATCCTGCACGGAGCCCATGCTGCTGCTTTCCTACAACAGAACCAAACTAGCAGATGTTTCTGTTAACTGACGTGTGAATGCACTGCTAATGTTAAACAGCAGACATACTGCAGATGCATACGTTTGCATGTATGCATGTTTTTCAGTTATCAGACATCCAAAATGCTGCAGCAGACCACTCACAGCCTTACGCACATATTTGTTTATTACTTGCAATTAAACTGAGTGAAACGTAATATTCAGCGGCGCTGCCTTTAGCATGTTTGCAGCTTTTGTAGTGTACAGACTCCTTCAGTCAGTCAGAGTAGAAATGGGTGTCATGCTTAGTTAAACCTGAACCTCTGGCCTCTGGTTATGTCATCCTTGTGGTAGAAGAGTAGGTAGCTGGAGAAGAAGAAGTGATGGCACATTTGAGCAAACACTAGAAGTGAGAGAAAACATCCAGAGACAGCCTGTGGGCAGTCTAAGCAAGAAAGTTGGATTTTATATAACCTCAGTGTGGACAACTCCACACACATAAGTTAAAGATGATGGCTGTGCTGCGATTTAAGAGTAATTCGCTTTTTCTTACTTTTCTCTCTCACACACTGCTTCTGTCTGAGTGCAGCAGCTCAGACAGAAGCAGTGAAGAGCAAGGCCTCCCACTGTGATGCAGTAGTGTCCAGAGATTGTTCTGGGTGCTGGAAACAAATAAAAAGTTATTAAATGTGAGGAAGTTGCTACAATGGCAACATTAGATGAACTGAAGCCTGATGGTCACTGCTGTGAGTCTGAGCGATGTCAGACACAGTGATTGTATCAAAACAATAAAACCCATCAACTACGAAGTATTTGAATATTTCTGTACGCGTCTACTGAGAAACAGAAGCAGTTACAACGTTGCAGTCGTTGCCATCTGAGGTGCCGATTAGTCTGACTAAAAAACTGTCCGATGCACCTGAACAAGCCCCGCCCTTCAACCCAAAGCATCCACTCCCACCATCCCACTGCCAGACACTACAGATGGGTTTACACATTTTTGGGTGACACAATAGTGACTTACACTGGAATTTGGTTGATAGTTTGTCTGCTTTGATTGTAGTTAAACGCTACCAGTAGTAAAAGCTTTGGTTGTGTTAACAGTGTATGGAAAGTGTGTGGAAATTCATTATGTGTGAGTTTAGTGCAAATCTGTGTGACACGAGCTCAAAGAGCCAACGTGTGATTGAGCCCACTCGCGTGCATTCCCACCTTTGCGTGCCTTGTTGTGCTGTGTGATGGTTTCTGTGTGTGTGCACCGTCTCGTGTGTTTTCGCTCTCTCTCTCCCAGCAGAGAGGCATCAGCCCAATCCTGTTAGTTCCACTCTAATCACCTGGTTTCTCCACAATGGGCTTGCTGGTTGAAACGAATCGCTGTGTCTCCCGGAGGAAATGCCTTCCTGCTCAGAGTCTGCTCTAATTCAGCTGCACTGTAAAAACTTCACACGCTGAGGTTCATCAGCGTTCAGATTACCGCAGCCGTCGGGGCCACAGAGAGGGCAGCTCGCACTCAGTGAAAGCAGTGTTTCTCAAAGCTCTGATCTGAGAGCTGCTGTGGATCGCTCTTTGTAAAAAATGTCTGATTTTCTTTTATTTGTTGGCAACAGAGAAGGGCAGTAACGTGTTACTTGTAACGCATTACTGTAATCTGATTACTTTTTAAAAGTAACAAGTAAAGTAAGGGATTACTATTGCAAAAACGGTATTTAGATTACCGTTACTTTCACGCAGGAACGCTGCGTTACTGCGTTACTAAAACCATGATTTTTTTTGCGAGAATGTCTCACGACAGTGACGTAAGCGAGTGCGACGTTCGTGACAACAGCTGTGTGCAGATCAACAATGGATCATATATCGATTGTGGGAGAGAGTATGAGCGTGCAGCGTTTAAAGCGTGGAAGTACTGACCTTACTTTGAGTTTGATTCCATAAAAAGTGACAAAAACATTAGTGTCCGCTGTGCGTGGGAAGAAAACTTCTTTTTACAGCGAAAAAAACCCTAAACTTCCAAGCAAGCACCGAGTAGCTACGACGTAATGGGAAACTCACAGAGAAACTCGCGGATTCTTCCACTGACCGCGGCACACCTGCACCAGGGTAAACCTCCGCCTACCCCACTCCTGCTTTACAGGTGAAAATAGAGCAACAGCACCGCTGAGTCTTTGACTTTATTTATGTTCTGCTGTGTTTTACTTGCATCTATTTGAAAGAGTGAGTGAAAACACAAAAAATAATATTTTATGTGCTGGAATGTGCAGAAAATAGCTTTAAATGTTAAACTAATTTCTTCCAGTCAGAGAATGTTGCATATAATTAAATGTTTGCTTGATGCATAAAGTTAAAAGGTTCAAACTAATAAAACAAGTTAAAAAAAGAGACTTTTCCATCTGATTACATTTTGTATGATGGATTATGCAGAAAAAGTAGAATTGGGCTGAAAGATCTATCGCTTTATCACCTCTTCAGGTTGTAAATCGTGTTTTTAAAAAGTAACTAAGTAACTAAGTAATTAATTACTTTTGAAAATAAGTAATCAGTAAAGTAACGAGATTACTTTTTGGGGGAATTAATTAGTAATTAGTTACTGATTACTTTTTTCAAGTAACTTGACCAACACTGGTTGGCAATATGTTTAAATCTGCAGTATTTTAATCTAACAGAGATGTTGTTGGAAATGTAGTCTTTCTGTTGCTAAATTATTACAGTTTGGTGTATATGTTTTTGGACAATGACACTTTTCTTCCTCACTTTGCCTCTGAACACCACTGCAGGGGATTTCAGTCCAAATTCAGTCCCAACTTTCAGCTTTAATTCAAGGAGGGTTACAAAAGTACTGAATTCACCATTTAGGAATTACTGTACACCTGAGTCCCTCAAACTCAGGACTCATTGATATGTGTCTGTGTGTGAGGGTGTATTCAGGGACCAATAATTGGAAGTTTACTGTACTTGTGGGGACCAAAACCCGTCCCCATGAGTTTGAAGCCATTTTTGAGACTCAAAATGTGGTTTTAGTGTCAGGGTTACAGTTAGGTTATGGTTAGGTTTAGGGTCAGGGGCTGGAGAAAGCATTCTGTCAATAAGATGTTGATATGAAACGATATGATGATATGAAAACACAGCGAGTGTGTGTGTGTCCGGTCACCCTTCACAGCAGAGATTAAACCAATCAAGATAGAGTTTCAGGGAAAAAAGAACCCAAACACACACTGACAGTGGGAGAGGCTTCTGGGCCTGCGCTCGCTGTGCATCAGTCTGGTCATGAATTTAAAAACAGCTCAGTTTGACTCTCTGCTCTCATGTTCTGCCCTCTGCTGCTCTCTGCAACAATCCAAAACGTGTCAATGAGGACAGTCACGGTCATTGTACACTCTCATCTTCAAAATGTTGGTGAGCTTTGGAGCTTGTTTGGTTCGTCAGCATCCACTTCAAAGAGTGACAGCACTCTGTGTGCCAGACAAACATTTTAAATAAATCATATACAAATATATTTATAATATTCTTTAAGAAGTCTGAGCTGTGCTTGATATCTCCGATGCTTCTATACTCTGCTTTCAAGGCACACAGTTTAAAATAAATACATTTATGCATTTTTAATGCTGACAGCATTTTGACTTCTTTGGTTTTACACAGATTATCTCTTCAGTATGTGCAAGATTAAATATGATTCATAATTTGGAGATTTTTCAGTCAGCCAGTAGTTATTAGCATCAGTGCTCATCACAGTAAAAGTCACGGAAAGTGAAAAAGGATCCATAATATTAAAAACAAGAACTTCTGTAAATGTAATTCAGCCACACTTCAGTTCAGATACGATTCAAACATCAAGCAAAAGGAACAGAAAATCTAAACAGACTGCTCAGTCCATCAGAGGCATGATGGGAAACAGAGGCCTGCACTTATTACACTACAGGACTGCTGAGTGAACCTGATGCAGTTTGTAACGTCTCACATGTCACGTGATCTTTTTGTCATACCAAACATGTAAAATATCACGGGAAGTTCTGTCAGTGTGGAAAAATGCAGTGACACCGCTGTCTTTAATATTTCTGTGATCTTTACACCACAGTGTTTTACACTGTATGCAGCAGGTGGGAACTCTGTGGGCCTCTGTGGATTTAGCTGACCTTTAATCTTCAGAGCATTAGGCCAGAGTTACTGAGCAGCTGCAGGATAAAAAACAGAGAGAAGAGGGAGATGCAGAGCTCCTCGCTGCAGCCGAAATCAGCAGACATAGAAGGATTCTCAGTGCGGGGAGATTACACCTGGCACAGTCCAAATATATATGCTCCTTCACTGTCTGGAGCTGCTGCTGGTCTCTGCTTGTGTTAGAGAGAAACAGTCAGAGTCATCTTTCAAGTGAAGTCAGAAAAACAACGAGAAACTGTGTCTGTGAACTCAGGACACATCTTTGTCCAGATGTTGACATTTGACCTGGTTTAAAAACCAAAGAATCTCAGGCTGGTGCTCACATTCATATTCAGTCACTCCTTTCAGCTTAATAAATTATTAAATTGACCTAAATTAAACCGTTTTTAAGGTCATCAAACTTTCCCTATTGGAAAAGTTTCATTGTGATGCTTTTAAATCGAGGGAAGAAGATTAAACATTAAATATCAGTAAAACACGTTGCACATCTTGCTCTCTCGTTCCTGCCACATGCATGATCATTTTCTGTCCTTTGTATCTCTGATAACTCTGAGCAAAGATGATGGCAGATGTTTTGGACTCAGTCACTCGTCATGATTGTTTCTCTCTGAGAGAGCGAAGTCGTTGCACACAGCGAGTCCTGAAAGTTTAAGGGTTCGGCTTTGTTGAAGCTTCATTGTCACGTGTTAAGTTCAAGAGTGCAGCGCACTGAAGACTGAACACACAGGCTGGCCCAGCACATCGTCCTCAACTACATCAGTTAGCATGGTTCAGCGGGAGATGCAGGAACAAGGAAGTGAACAGTCTTCATTTTTTTATTAAATAGAAGTTGAAGCCAAAAATCCAGGAAAAAAAGCTATTAAATGCATTTTTTAAAAACAGCACCACAGCATGATGTGGACTCCAAAACAGTTGGGACAGGCGCAGAGATGCAGCACCGACAACAGCTCAGCCAGCAGGAAAACGCTGCTTTGGGAATTTATGCGCCTCGGAGCTGATCCCAGAGGCAGAGGGTGCCAGCTTTATTCGGCTTGTACGATTGGTACAAAATTAAGTCATAAATGTTGATGGAGCTGTTTTTATGACTGCACCAGTGCGAGCTGTTTCTGCTTTAATTCCTCTGTATCTCACTTCATACCGTAAAATGTGACATGGCAGCATTCGCCCTTATGAGAACAAACATAAAATTCCACTTTTCCTAAAATGAAATTTGCAAAGGAGGCAATGACACACAGGATTATCCGCCGTAAAAGCCCATCGTTTCACTAGCTGGGATCACATCCACGGTAACGATGGCCGATGAGGGACGAGGAAGTGTGAAATGGTGCTGCGGTTTGGGGAAGCTCCCAGGCCGGCAGATCCTCGTGTACTAACGAGAAATGAATGAAGGAAAGGAAAAGAGGAGAAAAGAAGAGAGGGGAAATGATCGGGAAGGGTGGGGCATGAAAATGAGAACAGGGGGGCTTTTATAGCTTGAGGCCGGCGGGGGCGTGAAGGAGGAGTGGTCCGCTCCTGAAATTCAGATGATATCTCCACACAGTGACGTCTGCCGGTGTGTGATTTCATAAAGGTTAAATGCAGTAAATGACTGTGCCAACGTGGCAAACTGCTCCTTACAACATATAGTCATATTTAGATTTAGCTGCAAAGATCTAATGAAGTGAGAGAAAAATATAAAGCAGCTGCTGTATACTGATGCAGTTTAAATCCTGCCTGCTGTGAAGGGATTCACTTAAAATGCATTATTTACTTTTTAGTTTAGCAGGTTGACTCGCCCGCGTAGTCTCAGATGGATTTTTCCACCAAAATACCAACAGCTTTGTGCCTCTTCATTTGAACCAACCTTGCACCTGTTTGGACTTCTCCTCCCAGCGCTGCACCCTGCCCTTCGTGCTGGGCACCAAAATACCACGCAGATGCTTAAGGCGGATTTCAAGGTCAGGAAAATATCAAACGGTCAGAGCTGTCTTTGCCGGCTCGCTGCACTGCAACAAAAACGGGCCCTGAAGCTGCAGCACCAACAACACTCCACACTCTCTGTGGAAGCCTGTGTTTACACCGGTACCTGTGAACGTGTAATCATCCAGTCGACGAACGTAAGACGAACCTGGTGTTATCCAATGACGATATCACAGGAGAGATGTAGAGTGTGAATAAATGAGCGCTCGGGCTGAGGGCGAGGCGAGCTGTTCCTCTTTCGTTACAGATGTGATGTTTTCTAATCAGCTTTGGTTTGTAGTTGATTGATCACACTGGGCCAGTTAATGTAATTTGCCCAGTGAATAGAAACAATCCTTGAAGAGCTCGTCTGAGTCAGAGTGGGCTGAGAGAAACATTGCCTGGAGACGTTTCAGTCAAAACGCAGCGACTCCAACTGAAATGTGATGAAAAGCAGCAGGAAGGTGGAAAACTGATGTGTTTGTTTATTGTCACTCAGACCTTGTGCTTCTTTTGGACTTTGCTGTCAGGTGAAAACTAGATGCGACCGTCTTCCTAAAATATCAACCGCGAGTCGGAATTTGAATCCAATCAGGACGACCTGCACGGTTTAAACAGTCTTACATAAAGAGAGAGAGAGCGAGAAACCTTTGTCTGCTCTCACCTTCCTGAAGCTCGTCGCACCGACTCGCTGCAGTGGAAATCTCTCCTCCTCAGAATATTTAGAAAGACATTCATTGTTCAAGAATCAAGTAACAACAATGGCGGTAGATGTACAGTTCTGCAATTGTGATGTAATCACTGTTATTTTATCATCCGAGCCTATCAGAGCTGCTGTGTGAAATTATAGACCAGCGTGCTTTATGATGCTGCACGGAGCTCAGTGTGGGAATTGCACCATCCTCCTTTTTTTCTCTTTTCCTCTTGGGATCTTGAAAAGGGGCCTGATGCAACACAGGGGCTCATAATAGGACTGAATATATGGGTGTGTTAGGGTTAAGTTTAGAAGATAAACTCGCTCAGGACAATAGAGGAGGCAGGAGAGTGAATCACAGCTGCAGAGTCTTTTCTAGCTTTCAGATTGTTGCAGAAATGATTGGAAGACAATGAAACGCGGATTATCCGAAGCTCATCGGCAGGTGTGATAAGAATGAAACAAAAGAGACTGTAATTGGTGTACAGCAGCAGAGCAGTGAGCTGGAAACAAAAGACAGAGAGTGTGTCCTGTATGATGGCACGAAAAGAACGAGGAAGAGAAAAATGTCCAAGAGAGCAAAGGACCGGCTGAGATGAAACAAAAAGAAGGATCTTAAAAAGTATTTTAACCGTGTAAAAACATTTCCTGTGCAACTGATGATCCAGGAGCATCGTCTCACCCACTGATGCTAAGAGGCCGTGTTGAGATGAGTGTGCTAAATGAGCTAAAAAGTTGAAACCGGTACATTAAGAATGCTACAGAGTGCTAATGTTTTCAGCTCCGACATGAACTTTTGCAGCGCTTCGTAGCGGCGCGCTCGGCTGACTGCGGTGCAAGTTCACAGGTGCTTCAAACTCAATATGTCGACTTTTAAAGTGTTTTATTAATATATGTTCACCACCCACTGCTCAGTTTGCACGGAGCAGTAAGGACTTTCTTTCGCTTCATGCTGCACTCATTCCTTTCACACTGAGTGCTTCAACCGCTGAACTACGAGTGTCTTCACGAGTGTCTCTCACATGTAGCTCTGACTTGTAGAAGCTCTTTCAGTGGGTGTTGTGTGCAGACTCTCAGATATCTGAGCTCATTTCAGGCTCTGTGGCTTCTTAAACCCATCAACACTGAGAGTAAATGTAACCTGATTAATGTGGAATATTTCAGCCTTCCTTTTAGTTACACTGAGTGAAGTTAATATATTTTGGAAATATTTTAATTTAGTATCAAGAGCTTTTTGACACGGAGAGCTAAAGCTTGGCATGTTTGTAAGAAAGAATATATATAAATATAACCTTAATAACCCAAACTGCATCGCCTTATATTATCATGTTGTTCTTATATGTCTCTGTGCTTGGACACAAACAGGGTCTGCAGTTTTCTTTGGTAGATATTTTGGGACCTTTGGTCTAACCGATGAAGCGCATTTTAATCACATTACAGTTATGCACAAATTGATGACATCATAATCAGACAGACCTACAGAAAGTCTGAAAAAATAAAAAACTGAAAAAAGAAACCTCATAAAAACAGTTTGCTGGTAAAAACACCTGAAACTGTAAATGTCAAACAGCTGTGAAGGCTGAAGTTTAGCTTCAGATAAACTTCAGCTGAGCCGGGCTGCTGCGTCATCATCAGGTGACGAGGAAGAGGCCCGACATGTCTGCCACCTCAGGATCAACCCTGAAAACAACGGTCAAAATTAAACTGTAACAATTTAACAGTCAGTAAAGTTTGTTCTCCGTGGTGTCGTAAAGTTACAAGTTTGAAATGTCGGGAAGGACGAGCTTTACTTGTTTATGTCACGGCGGGAAACACAGATGTATTTATGGAACAGACCCAAACGCAGAGACAGGAGAAACCAACGAAGGTTTAACAATAAGTGAACCTTTATTGTGGCCGATACAAAAAACTGAAGAACAAGGTGAAGTGAAACAAGGGCGAAACTAAACTGAAACCTAAACTGGATAAAACTCTGACTATGAAGACAAGACCCTGTACGACCACAACAGACGACCCGACCAGGAACAGACGGACACAGAGGACTCAAATACACAGGAGGGGAAGGAGGGAAGTGGAAACACCTGGAGACACAAATGAACGTGAAGCCACAGGAGCGATGGAGACGCGAGCTGTGCGATTCTAATCTCACATAAAATGTTAGAGACTGTGTGAGAGTCAGAGTTATGATGACACAACAGACTGACCATGACTAAGATTACAACTACAATACAGAAAGTCTGTGATAGTCAGTACATTACAAGTTAATTAATTATCAGGATAATTAATTAATTATCTTTTATTTATACAAATATCTGATTAAAACATACAGAAAAAAGCCGAGAACAGCTCTCCATGCTATCCTCCATTTTCCTCCTACAGGTTTTACTTGTGTGTGATTTAAGAAGGACCAACATTAAGAGTGTTAAGGCAGCGACGTTAGTGAATGAAACTGGTGATTCATCACTTTCTAACAGCTTGGCTGGAGCGTAGACACCAATATAGTGTGTTTCCATACTGCTGCGTCTCCACCTTCAGAGGTGAGCTGACCCTGAATGATCTTCACCTCTGACAGCTCCTTTGGCACAAATTGAAATTCCATTTATAAAGTCTGATTGTAGTAAAGACGTGTTGAACAGTTCGTCTGTTCCTCAGGTTGTCTCAGGATATTTTCACTCAATTTTCCTTAATGCGGACGCCACAAAGTAATCTCATCTCAGGCAGAGATGATGCGTCAGCATCTTTTTTGGGTGGGAAGCGAGGAAGAGGAGAGGGAGCTGCCTGCTTCCACACCTGCAGAATTAAAACATTTATGACCCAGAGCGCTTTCACCGCTGGTCAGCAGCACAGTTACAAAGACCATCAATTATTTAGTCTGGAGGGATAATGTTAGGCCCAGACTGTTTTATTAAGAGCAAACATCAGCAGAGGTCACTGCTGGGTACGGTCCGGGAGTTTGTACCAGTCTGTGCATTTGCTCCAACTCTTTTCAGCCTATGGATGTGTTAGTTTTAGTTTGGTGTAAAGTTGCTCATCCTTTGAGAAGCAACCTTTGATTAAAAGTTTTACAAGTCTGCTGTTTGTTGTTAGAAGTTTGCACCCCGAGGAGAATGAATGAGACTTTTCTTTGTGTGCTCTTTAAAGTTTGCACAGAAATATGGAAACAGAGCAGAAGTTTCTGGCACGACCAAGAGAATAAGGTCAGAAACATCTTTCAGTCTTTGTTGTTTTCTTGTTTTGTCCTGGACAGGTTTCGAGCTTCCATGATCCCAACTGTCTTGCAACTCTTCTGCAGCTTTTCTGAAGGTCTTGCAAAGTTTTTCTTTGGACGTTGGCTGTTTTTCACTCATTTCTTTGTACCTGATCATTTTCAGAGGGATGCTTGTTTGAGTTTGTTCAGCCTCATCACCGAACCGATGATGTGTCTACGCATAACAGGCAGTTTTAAATTGTATCTTTAGGCACGTTGTTACCATCAGCCGGTCACAAAAACATCATTTGTTCTAATTTCTTTGTTTGAATCTGTTAAAAATACTAAAGATTACAAAGTTTGACATAAAATAATGTTTTTGCACTAACCAGGTGATTCCCAAAGAGCTGTTAGTTAACTGGGCACATCTCTGCATGCTGTGCAGCGGCTGCTTAAAACAATCTGAGGAAACTGGACAAGTGGTGGCATGTCAGGCCTAAAAACAGGACCTGAGACATACATCTGGACCTTCAGCTGATCCCTCTGCTGTTCACTCAAAAGAAGTGGTCTCACTGGAAGCCAAGCTCGAGGGAGAGAAAGAGGCCTACCTTCAAATCGTTTAGATGTAGAGAGGATATTACTTTCTAGCTCCTCTAGTCCACACAGCGTTTCAGTCGCTCACTTTAAACACATACACGGCTTAACAAGAGCATCCGTCAGTGTTCTGAGCAGAGAGCACGAAGGAGGTCCAAACTGTTTTACAATGAAAGTCTGAGAAGTCAGGCTGTCCATTAGGAAACGAGGATCGAGTGTTGTAGATGGCGAGATGCTGAATAATTTACAGCAGCAGTAAAAAGAAAAACCCATATTAAACTTTAGAGACACGACTGACTTCTGGTTCCCGTCTCTCTGACTTTATTTAAGCTTGATGTCTGCAGTCTCTGCTGTTTCCGACCTCGTGCAGACCTCGTTTCAGTTCAGAAGCACACGAAGAAACATGGAACTATAAATGTTTTGTGCACCTTTTTCTCATTTGTAAGAAGCTTTAAACGTGCTTTTCTTTAGTGGAGTAAATTTGTGTTAGCAGAAAGTTACAGTTTTTCTTGCCAAGTTAAAAAAAGAAGGGCTAAATCACACTGCTGTGAACCAGCTAAACTTTATGACACGAACGCTCACATGAGCTCTTTTTAAATCGTCAGTGAGATGGAAGCACTTGAGCAAGGCTAAATCATATATAAGTAACAAACCATGAAATTAAATGTGTCACATCCAAGTTATTTTTCACGCAGAACGTCTTGAGCTGCCTCGTAAATAAGCCTCGTTGTACACGCTTGTATAAATGGGGATATAAGCCAACATTGTTTGCATAAACATGCACATTTACACACAATTGCACACACAAATATGGACAATAGAGCACCGTGGTGCTTGTGCTGTTTAGGATAATCAACCATTATTTGTATTTGCTCGGATTTGTCTCCTGGACATCGGTGGGAAGCACAGAATTGGCTCCTGTGTGGCTGAGCAGTAAATATCTGCGAAGGAAGGTGATCATGTCTGATGTCTGCGCAGCCGTCCGCTGTTTCCCTTTCTTTTAGTTTCTTATACCTGATGTTTCAGATTCCTCGTGTCCTATTGGCCTCTGGAAGGCACTCAGAGCACGGGTTAACGCGAGGTGACGTACAGTATTTGGGCCGGAGGCGTGCTGTTATTTTTGAGAGGATGACATTTTTCCTGCAGCCTCGCTCGCCGTCCTTGCGTTCCCCCTGTTGCTCGTCTCTGTGCCTCCGTTTCCTTATTATCCTCTCGTCTCCCTCACTGATCGTCTGTCTTTGCATTCTCTTATTTTTAACACTTCTCGTCTCGTCTGTCTCTTTTTCTTTCTGTCTCTGTAACAAGATGACCTTTTTAAGTGGACCGGTGCTTCAGCGCCATCAGCTAAATTAAGGACAACACTTTGACACTGGGACACACACACACACACACACACACACACACACACACACACACACACACACACACACACACACAGAAAACCTTGTTGCTGTCTCTGCCTAGTTAGCTGTGACAGTGAATGGCTGTTAACAGGTCAGTGCCTTCAGAACACCTCAGGTTCTCCTCTGATGATACCGAGCTCGAAGGCCTCGTGTGAGTCCGTGTGTGCACGTGTGCTTCATCCTTCTTGATGCATGTCTGGTGTTTCCATCCCGCTGGTTTACTGTCACATCAAAGTGGGGCACAAACAGAGGAGTTTTCGGTTTAGCATCATGAGCGTTGTGTGAAGGTGAGACAGCGAACAGAGAGCGAGCGCTGACCTCAGCACAGGTGATGAAATGCTGCTGACGCTGGCAGAGGTCCACATCTGAGCGGGTTCAGTCAGTCGCTGTCACATTTTCTCCTTTATTACAAAGGATTTATTACATCAGGTTTCACATATAAACACACAAAGCAAAGCTTGAAAACAGCACAAAGACACTTTAGAGCAACACAAACTGAAATCAGCTGACTTTACCGTCAAGACGCAGAAAGAAATAATTATTTTTCTTTCTATCCGCCCGGCATGGAGGTAACTGAAGAACCTCTGTAATGACATAATTGTAGCTGTAATCTGATTACTGCATTCAGTACAGTAACACAGTATATATGACAGGAAATAAGGAAAACCTGAGCAGGTCTACTGTAACTCATGTTCAAATACAGAATGTGCAATACTTGTGTAAATGTTATCCAAAGGTTAAAGCGATGAATCACCTTAAACAGCGCGGTGACAGCAGCTACTGAGTGCTGTGGCTTTTAAATGAGCAGCGGCGGAGCAGAGCTGTGAGGCGGTGCGACTGTGAAGAGCACATTTAGTGTTTATGGCCCTGGGCAGACAGGTAATTGAGCGAGTCCCGGGAGGCCGGACCAGCACCTCTGACCTGCTCCTGTCACATGCATGGCTGCCAACAGTTACTCTATTCGTCTACAGCCCTGTTATTCTCATTTCTTCCTGATTTTATAGGTTTCTCTCCCTCTCTCTCTGTAACACCGTCAGAAACATATTTAGACTTGAATCTGGTCCGCCGTGTTTTTCTATGTGATATTTGACCTAAAAGGTCTTTTGACAGCTGTAGCAGAATCCATCTCTGTTGAAAGAACAAGCAGCTAAAGTGCTAGCTAAGAGACAGCAGGGTTATTATGCATGATAGCAGAGGGCTGCTTTCTTTCCCGACTGCCGGAAGCCTCATTTTCTGAGTGCACATAAGGCACAGACCTGCACACACACAGGAGCTGACATCTTGGCTTCTACGCTAATACCTAACATAGATTTTCTGCATCAGCATGCAGGCTGGCGGACAAGGGAAGAAGTGCATAAACAGGATACAAACCCACATGCATATATACATGTACACCAGGATGCTTAAGAACAAAACAGCCAAACACAAACTGGCACGAACACTTCCATTCCTCAGATAGACTCTGCTCTTCTTCTTCTCTGCTCTTTCCCCATTAAAACATGTAGCTGAATATGAATGAAATCCCCACAGTGTGAAGCCTTCCCTCAGTAGACTGCTGCAGCTCCAGCCACACTTTGTAAATTAAACAGTTTTTTTACACACTTGCAATTTACATAAAAATGTTCCCCAGTCACTGGAGATATAAAGATTTTGTGACACAAAATACCTCATTACTTCCACATTTGCAGAAGAATAGGAGAATACTGTAAGCAGCATTTCGAGCTTGTAAAACTAAAATGGGGGAGCCTCGAGCGTCCACAGCAGCTACCTTTCAAAGAGACGGCACCGCCGCTGCAAAAAGTGAAGCTTGTACACTTGAAAAATGAAGGCACCCGCAGACTAAAGCTGGAAATCGGCATCATATATGTTACCCTGCGACTGCGCTGCAGCATAGGCAGCGGGTTTGTCGTGGTCTTGATGAAGACAGAAGATGAATCTGAGGCTACTGAAGATGAAGAATGAGTTTTTATACAAATCAGATTCTGTATTCTGACAATGCAAAGCTGCAAGGTGCAAAGCGATGCACCAGATTTCCAACACTGGCTTCACACTGGTGCTGTAGCAAACCAGCCTGAAATACTAGAGGACAACAGTCCTTTATTGAAGAGGTTCTGTTTTGCTTTACTCACTCATTAGATTTACTGGAGGTGCCAAAACTACTTGGTCAGTCTAGGAAGAAGCTGTGGTTCAGGTTGAAAAAGCAGAAATGTTGCTGGAGGATAGGCCTGTATATCTGTTATGCCTGTTTCATGCAACTGCGTCAGATTAAGCAACTATACAGATATAGTTTCTTTCCATACCTACGCAGCTACAGCAGCAACAATAACTCCATCACTGACAGTCAACTGAGTTAGTGATGGAACTGAACCAAGAACCAGCGTGCACATGTCACTATGCTCCAGAACAGCATGGTTTCCATCCATTAGGCCAAGCTTCACACAATAAACTGATCAGCTGCCGTGCATGGCACTCGCCTTCTTTGTGGGCCCAGGAAAGATTGGGCCTTGCCTTGTGTAACCTGTCTTTATAATTGATGCCAGCGGTTTTAAATGATGATTCTCTCATAATTATGTCGAAGGCCTCAATATTTCACTTAGAAATGTGAATTCTTAGTGCTTTAACCACTTTGGGAAGCCAAGCATGCAGAAGCTTGTTTTCCTAGAAAATGTTGGGTTTTAGTTGCTATGGCCACAGATGCAGAAAAGGAAAGAGGGCACAACTTCTTGAAGATTGCTGAAAAACCTCCACAGAAAGGCTGAAGATGCTTCACCTGCCCTTGGTTCAACGGTGAAACAGTAGAGGTGCACACTGTGCACATCAGGGTTCGGTGAGGGGGTACAGCCGGCTCTGAGACGCAGAACTCTGAACAATATCAATCAAAAGCCAATAAATATGTCAAATAATTTAATGGTCTAACTTCTTATCTTCTCTTTTCTAATCTTAAAGCTACACCCTGAAAAGAAGGGAATAGGAATTTAATATGTGCTTCATATCAGTTCAGGGCCTCTAGTGACTCGATATGTCACATAGTGTGAAAAACAGCCCGAGAATTTAACCCCAGAGGTAGAGCACAAACCTGAAAACAAATAAAATAAATATAAAACAAATAATAATAATTTAAAATTTAAAGACAATAAATTGAATATACTGAAATCTCTCGTGGGACACTTTCCTCACTGGTTGCCTTTCATGCCTGCTGGTTTTGTCTTATTCCAGCTAAAATGATCTCAGCCTGATTTGTTTGGATCAGAGGTTTTTTTTTGCTTTTTTCCTCCCTCTTTATTTCTAAAGTTTTGCACATGTAATTTGACATATCAGGCCCAATACAGCAAGTACCAACCGATATAAAGACATATATCAAAACAAATTAGGCCATTAAAATTCAGATGATAACAAAAAAACACGAAAAAAGAAAGAAAAAAAAAAGGAAGAGAAACAAAAAAAACCCAACAACAGCCCACGCACAGAGAACAACAACAACAACAAAAAACCACAAAAAATAAAATAAATTTAAAAATCAACTCCCTCCCAAAACCATAACAAAATGATCAGAGTTTAAGCTGATTGGTCCAATCAGTGTTGCCCCGGGAACGTCACTGGATCAATGTAATCTCTTTGCAGTGTGATCTTTACTGGACTTTAACACAGTTGAAACAGCTGCAAGTCCAAGCAGTTCATTTTATGCCCATCACATCAGAACAGGTGGAGACAGCGGGACCCAATGTTTCCTGTATAAACCCCACCCTTCCTCAGACCCTGTAGAGTCCTTCTTCATTATATACTTTTATTGTACAGCCCTGACCAAAAGTTTATGATCACCTGAAAATCATATTTTGCATAGTTGGATCTTAACAAGGTTCCAAGTTGAGCTTCAACATGCAGAAAATTTCAACATGCAATTTATTGAAAACAACCTTAAACTGAAGCGGGCTGTTTTACAGCTGATCAAACGTTTAGGACCAAGGAAAGAAAAGCGTCTGGACTTATTTAGGTTGCTTGAAGACGTTTCACCTCTCATCTGAGAAGCTTCTTCAGTTCTAAGGTCAAATGGTGGAGAGTCCCAGATATAAACCTAGTGGGAGTTTCCCCCCAAAGAGGGACAAAGGACCCCCTGATGATCCTCTACCTAATCACATGAGCTGTCTTCAAGCTGTCTTCGCATGAGTCTTCCAGCAACTCAAACAAGTCCAGACGCTTTTCTTTGCAAGCTCCTTAGACTACGATGACCTGGATGACTGAGAACCTTCACAGACGTTTAGGACCACGTGCCTTTAAAAGGCCAAATCTGTGCAAAAATGTGATTCGCTGTCATTTTCTGTCAGGTCACAGTGTCATGACGTTCTGATGGCAAAGGCAGCATGTATTTCTCCTCACTGGAAGATCTCCAATCAAAGACAAGAAGCGACCTGCCTAGCCTGCCATCAGCCTCCGTTATAACTTATTATTGTACATGAATGATTGAGGAGCGTCTCGCTGCTGCACACAGAGGATAGTCTTTACTCTGCATGTCTTTATCGTGATCTGTCTCTCGGTGTTATTGGATGGGAAGTAGACGGTGATTAATTATCTTTCTTCTCTGTTATTTTTTCTGTCTGTGTCTCTCCAGGGAGTTTTTCCTGCCAGCTACGTTCACTTGAAGAAGGCCATCGTCACCAACAGAGGGTAAGTGTGTAAACCTGTGACACTACACTGAGCCTCTGTGAAACCTCAGGCTCGGTTAGACTCACGCTTTCGATGAATTTAACACCTTCACTGACTCCAGCATCATGTTTCAGTTTGAGGGCTGAAAGCAGTCGTGTTGAACATAAAAACAGCAAAAAGCATTTATTGTCCTCTGAGCCTTTCTTTCTCTCCTGTTACTCATTCAGTCATTAGTGTCTCTTTTCTGTCTGAAGAGGATTTTAACCAGAGCTTCACGGACAGAGCATCGCTAACAGCCTCTGCTGAGAGTGACAATACGTTATACTGCCAAACGTATTCAGTCAGCCCTGCATTTGTTCCAGTCACTTCCACAGGCTTTTAAAATAAATGCAAAGTTTCCTTATTGTCTGACTCACTAATGAAAGCTGCACATGTGGCAGCTAATACCTGCAGGCCAAAACGATCGAGTCTGTTTTTTGTCATAAAGTAGAGAAAAAGTGTATTATTCGTACCACCTGCACATGTGGCGTGGTTTGCAGCACACACATGCACACGGTGAGCCACTGCAATCATCTGTGGGAAACCCAGTCTTGCTTTTAAGAGCACCAGCTCTGCACTTGTTTTCAAGGTACTAATGAGGTTAACATCTTGGAGAAGTTGCCACAGTTTTTCGGTGGATTCAGTCCGAGTCTTCTGCTTGTATGATCCTGGCCTGAGCCTGAGATGTTGATCTGGGCTCTTTGGCGCCCTGCTTCCTGCTGCAGGACTTGCTGCTCTGCTTTCAGCTGAAGAACAGTCTTTGTGAGTCTGGCTGCATGTTTAGATCGCTGTGAGTTTGGGGGCCGATCAGACTCCTTCCTGATGGTGTTGTGAGATAACAATCATCGAACATGCCAAAAGCCTTTTGCACCATACTGTATGTCATCATCTTTTAGTCACTCCAGATCTGATCCGATTTGAGTCGCCCTCGTGTACCGAATGTGGGATGATGCCACAGTCGGGTATATTTTATATCCGCAGTGCTGGGAGGCATTTTTCTTCTTCTGCAGCTAAAACTGTTTAGGAGGTAATTTGATGAAATCTGCTTTTCTGTTGGGATCAGTTGTTTTGAGACTCATTCTTTCTAAATAAGGTATAAACCTCCTTTATTCTCATTTCCCTCCAAGTTCAACTGTACATATTTTAATACATTAGCATAATTATTTGGAAAAGCTTTAAAAACAAAAAACAAAAAACAAAACCCTCCAAAATTCAGATTAATCAGCGTTACAGAGCGTGTCGCGATTTGCATAAGAGTTTTTTAATTAAAGGCAGAGAGTAAATTAATTGAAATTAGTGAATCTTTTAGAGTTTCAAGTAGGCCCCCGGGGCAGAGACGGAGAGTTGGTGTATTTTACTGAAGGAAGATGGAGGCTGCTGCATGATGACAAACATAATTAAAGACTGTTGATCAAGTGGGTCTTAAAGCAGCAGAGCTTTCGATGTGCACGTGGGTGTGTGTGAGGGAATAAGAGAATTACACTGTGTGTGTCTTCACTGTACAAACAAATGAGCCATGTTCAGTATGAGTTACAGACACTCAAGGGGTGGTGTAGGTGGAGGCGTGTTGCTTCAGGTACCAATTAAAAGCCGTACTGACAAACAGAATAAAGCTAGTACGTCATGTTTTACCTCAGGGATGATACGCTGGACCGTGCATGCACTTGATTGGTCAGCTCGGCATTACATCAGCTCGTGTTGAGCCAACTTC
Source organism: Aulonocara sp. 'chitande type north' Nkhata Bay (assembly GCF_057382095.1). NCBI lineage: Eukaryota > Metazoa > Chordata > Actinopteri > Cichliformes > Cichlidae > Aulonocara > Aulonocara sp. 'chitande type north' Nkhata Bay. Next base: position 48,648,771 of record NC_141348.1, on the reverse strand, counting down.
AACTCTAAGTTTTCTTGCTGGAGCTCCCTGAGCACCACCTGCTCCCTGCTGCACTTATTCTAACTCACTGATGTTTCTTCTCAGTTCACGAGCACTGTGGTAGTTCAGACTGTGTTGAACCTTTACTGTAATTACAACACGGAGAGAACGTTTGGAAGAATGGAACAAAATTTACTGTGAGAGAAAATCTATTTGGTGATTAGACCCCGATGACCCAACGTGTCATTACGGGATCCCAGCGGTGGCAGGATTTAGGACGGGACCCCCGGAATCAGGACGCTGGTGATTTAGATGGAGGCTTGGATGGAGCTCTGAGTGATTCGGGGGAGGCGGAGATGGGGAGGAGGCTGGTTGCACATATGAGAGCCTGAAAGAGAGAATGACAATGAGGACCGAGATATAATGTAATGATGTAAGTGTTGCGTTTGAGAGCGTGGGAAAGTGGAAGTGATGTAAAGAACAGACAACCAGGAAAAAAGACAGACATATAACTTAGGCGTAAGCTTCATATAATTATTGAATTATGTACATCAATGTTTTACATTACTGCATTAAAGAAAACGGGATGTGATCACAGTAACGTGGTACACCCACCAACAGGGCTCGATCGCTGTGATTGGTCTGCTGGGTAAAAGGTGACCAACAAAGAGTTGACCATCCAGCACTGCTCACAGCACCAAGGAGGATGTCTGCTCTGCATGAAGCAGGCAGCAGGACATCTGTACAGTAGATGCTTCTGAGCTTTAGTGAACCTTCTTTTCATAAAACTTCCACTTTTACTGTCCGGTGAGAATCAGCGTAGTCACTCTGCACCCTAGAAAATCTGACAGTGATCTTTAATGTCTCATGTGTTTGAGACGGCACGGAGAGATTTGAATATCCTTATGTAAAAACTGCAGCATGAGGTCAAATGAGTTTAGCGGATTTTAATTTGTTCCTGTGGAGTCGGCCTGCCTGCGTCCCTGTGTCGATCCACCAGTGTACAGCAGCCTGCAGGTTTGTGCCAGGAAGCTCTCAGAGCTGACATTTACAATTATCACAACCCTGCACTTCATTACTACACATGGAGAGAGAAACCTACTGTACAAGTGCACGCGACACATTTATAGTAACGGTACAAAAAGACTTGAACAGCAAAATGCACCAAAAAAACCTAACAAACAAAAAACACTTGCAGGCATAAAAGAATGAAATCAGGCTCATGTCTGAAGTTAAATGAACACTTTGTGTAGAGCCTGTGTGAGCTCCTCAGTGAGTCTGATCACCTGCTTACTGTTTGTTTGCAGCTCCAGTCAGACCCAGGACCTGACTCTCATCAGGTTTTCTGCACAGTGCATGTGAATCGATTATGAAGTGACAGATTTTTAACTCACCGGATCGTTTGGTCAGTTCTTTTCTGGCATTTTGGCTCCACCTGGACTGACGCGAGGTTTTGCTACATGGAAAAAAAAGTTTGTCCAAATGAATTAAAATGACTGTTCAATAGCAGAAGGTAGCAGCACAATGTTCCTGAGAAGCACTGAAGCATCTGAGGCTGGGAGTTTGTGTGGCTCCCTCTGCAAACAGTCAAACAGGCTGATGGGAGCAGCAGGTCAGTGAAATGCTCTACAGGCTCGTTTTTAATCCTTTATTCCAACAAGTTTAACAAGCAGAATAATTCAAACACTTCAGGCAAGTTCCACTGCCTTTCAAGTTTATGTAAAGAAACAACTGAGCTGACAACTCGGTCAAAACTACCAATAAACTGTCATTAAATACAATATACTCCCAACTGGGTTAGGGTTCTTCTTTTTATTGGGTTGATAATTTAGATGAAGATGTCATTTTCTTCCCTACAGGTCCAGTATACCCAGACTTTCTCTCTAATATTGAACCTCATGATTAACAGCTGAAAGTAACAGTAGCACGCTCCTGAAAAGCACCGAAGCCTCAAAAAGAAACACAGATGCTGTAAAACGTACATTTTTTGCACCATTTCTTCTACATTTGAAGGTTTAATACGAGGAGACGATCTGTGCTCCACCAAAAACAGAAATACATTTGTTTTACTAGTTTCTTATTACTTTTATGATTAAAAGAAAATAATTTCATACATTGCACAAGTTTTGTATTTGGCAGCAGCAGCATGGTGCTCCAGAGATCAGTGCTGCTATCTTTGAGTTTGAATCTTCCTGCTTGGAGGGTTTCTGCAGATTTCCTTCACACCTGCCTGTTAGCTGGACCTCATTGGTTGTAGGTGCATGTGGTCGCACGTGGACCCACTCTGCTCTGTGTGGACCCACTCTGCACTGTGTGGACCCACTCTGCACTGTGTGGACCCACTCTGCTCTGTGTGGACACAGACTAAAGCTGCACAAATGACAAAACATGCTTATGAACTCATAAATAATGAGTCGGTTACAAAAGACAAATTTTAAAAATGTGCAGTGCATTGTGACGTTGTGAATAAATGGCAGTATGTGCAGTTCACATCTAAATGAATAGTTAATGTTACATGCAGTGCTGCGTGTAACCTCTGGGCGCCGTGAACAGTGTGGACGTATTTTTAGAAGCAGTGTTGCGCTGTTTGCACGGTGACCCTCAGCTCAGCAATCGGTGCGGTGAAATGACGGCCGCCCTGCATTTAACCCCAAGTTAATGTCAGCATACGGAGCTTGATGGTTTTCATCTTTGACGCCAGCTTCATGTTTGTGATCCACAGATGGAAAAGAGCACATGTGTTTAAAAAAGAGAGAAAAGTGCTCCGTGTCTGCACGTGTACGCTTTTATCATTTCTTATCAGAGCCAATCATTTCTTTTTCCTTTCCCACTCTTCTGTCATCCTGCCTCGGTCCATTTTCTAACTTTTTGATTTTGAAGCTGTTTCTTAACAATTCAAAGCACCAAATAAACGAAAATAAGACGCTAAAACCAAATCCCTCGTTCTAACTTTGTCTGAGCTGCTTAAGCACCAGGCTGGATTTACTGTAGCTTATCACGTATCATTTAAGGGACAATTTACTCATTATCCTAACTTAATAATGTCACATTTTCCCATGAATGCAGTCTTTTTGAAAATGCAAAGAAAAGCTTTTATACCAGTTTGGATTCGTGCTGCAAAGATTGTGGAGCATTAAATAAATTTTATGAAGCACAAAAGAACTTCTCATCTTTTCCATGTTCGCATTTCAGGGTGACTTGAGCTAATGTAAAACCTAAGAGACCATCAACAGTGAGAGCGGTTTGTTGGGTTCAAAGTGTCATCATCTAATAACTGATTAAGCCATCAAGATTCAAATTAGTTTCATTTAAATACTGCCAGTTCACAAGAACAGCCACGAGGCTCTTTATATGTTTAGGTAATGAGCCTACAGGCTTATATGGAAAAACCCATTTGGTGATAGTGGGGGGGGGGAGAACTCCCTTTCTAGGTGAAAAAGCTTCCAGCAGAACCGAGCTCTGTGAGGGGAGAGGATAACACGAGAGACCACAAACAGCAAACGGGACAAATCACAAACTACGAGACAGAATCACACATTTGCTGGATCGTGTGAGCGCTTCAGTTCGCTGTCTGCTGGGAGTTCAGTAAATAGAGCTTAATACAGCTCAAGTACACAGACTGAGTCGGATGACGCACCAAATCAAAGCAGTTTAATGGCAGGAAGCATGACAACATCCCTGGAGACTAGAAGCTGGTAGTCATGGTGAAACACACCACAGATGGAGGCTCAGCTGAGGCATCCAGGTAAGGTGGAGATGTGGAGGAGGTGAGTTGCATGAATGAGAGTCTGAAATGCAGAATAACAGAATAGCAGTGAGATTTAAAGCACAGGGAACAGAGAGACTAACTGGCTCTCAGAAAACAGGCAAAAAGACTATTGGATCAAAGACGACAGAATTGAGTTTGACAGGGTGGGAAAGCGGAAATGACGAAAGAGCAGCAGCTCAAACACTCAGGGCTGCAGGCAGGTAGGAGAAAACAGAGCGGATGACGGAGGTTGGACAGCAGTGCTCTGGTCAGGATGTGCCAGCTATTCCGTTTTAATGGCCAGCAGGGGGCGCCTGCTCTGAGTACAGGAGTCATCCTGCTCCTTGGATCTTTGGCCTCAGTAAAAACTTGATCCTGATCAGTCCTGCTGCTCTCAGCCACGAGGCTTAATTCCTGCTGAATGTCCTTCATTTAGTGCAGTGTGACCCTAATAACCGCAGAGATAACGGCGGAGCGTGTCGACATGCTCGGGTTTGATTTTTGAGCTCAGAGCATCTGACTCACCTGACTTTTCTGTTTAACTAAAATTAAGAAAGACTCAGACTTTTGTGTCCATACTGTCACCTAGTGCACTGGTGTCCTTCCACTCTCACACATGATATCCATGAAACCAGAAGCTATAACTTAAGATGCACATTTAAGGAAACCAGTTAACAGTTAACAGAGTACTGCAAGAAAAACAATCCCAGTCTGACTTACATCGGCTCATCGCTCCAAAGTCATTGGGGTATTTGTCTCTATCAGCCGTTTGACCCTGGTGGTGTTAGTCTCTGCATCTCCTCCATCACTGGTCGGCCAATCACGACCTTTAAAAACTGATCATTTATGAATTATTATTATTTCAAACATCACAAACACTTCAGTTCAACCTGTTCTTACATATTCATCAAAGCATATCTCTGCTGATCATCGTCTGAATGGTAGCTGGCTGTCAGGGCTGAAACCACATTAGAGTTTGCAGGAGGGCGTGGTCTGTGTCGCTGCTGCGGGGAGGCTGACACACCGGAGCTGCATCAGTTCATCACGCCTCCCCTGCATTTAAGTCTGTACCGGGTCCTGAGTATGTGAGGCTGGCAGCTGAAACCACATTAGAGTTGTTTCAAGATGAAAACTGACGTTCACCCCTCGGCCATAGGCTGGTGGGGTACTGTCGACGCCCCGCTGGGCAGCCAGGTGTCCGCAATAAGTCGAGAACAAGGTAACATAGGATTTTCACATTCATACCAGGTGTAGCTACTAAAAATCTGGAATGAGTTTAAATCTCAGCAAACTTGACCTCAAGGCCAAGGTCAGAGGTCAGGTTTTTTGAAAATCTTGTGAACATAACAGCTCAATGATTTTGAAATTCATCCTATTAGTGCATCCACAGGCAGGCTGAGGGGTAGCACCGGGCCGTCAGTGTTTTTATAACATGAACGTTCTGGGTTTGAATCTGAGGGTCATCTGAGGAGTTTGTAGGGTGTTGAGGACGACACACTGATGCACACGGCTCAGCAGGGTTTTTCAGCTGCTGTGACAGAAAACGTATATAAACACACGCCCGGTCCAAAGCCAAGTTCAGCTGTGGTCTGAGGTGGTGAGTGTTATGGACTACGGTAAGTGCTAAAAGTGCACTTAGTGGCTCTGTTGTTGAGGTCCGAGAGGTCAGGAGCAGAAAAAGCTCCATCGAACCTGTTTTTGCTGGACGCAGTTAGCAGGGTAAAAACATCAGGATGTGTTAGATTACAGGATGTGGTGGGGTTTGATGCACCAGCGATAGAAGGCGGGGGCCAGCAGCTCTTATGTGATGCTGTGTTTGCTGCCAGCAGGTGTAAACAGTAGGCTGGCTAAAGCCGTGTTTATTATCTACGTCCGAGCTGCCGGGAGCTGTCAAACTGCTTCATTGGAGGTGGATTCAGATGGGAGCAGTGTGCGCTCGATGTGCCAGTGACATTCAGCTGTCACAGACTGTAAGTGCACCACTGCGTAAAGTGAGAGATGGAGTGCTGCTGAAGTGCTGATACAGTCATTTATGCAGAGGGTGTTGAGAAATGGACTAAGGATACAACCACGAGGGGCTCCGGCATTGATGCTGCTACGCCTCTTCTGACAGCCTGCGATCTTTTAGTGAGACGCACTTTGCCATGCTAATGTGTCATGCAGTACACTGGAAGCATCATTGAAAATGTTTTCTGTAATGCACAAAAACTAAGAAATAAGAGGCTGGATTGGAGTCGTTTAAAGCAGCCCAGAGAATACAGAATATTAAATCTCTGTAAAGTTTTAAACACAGCTGTGGGGTATGAATATAACCAAAGGATGAAAGACAAAAAGAATTTCCCCCAAAAATCTCTTCTTCTCTCAAAAGTTTCAAAACAGAGGCAGCGAGTGTTTTTAAGAATGAACTGCATGGAGAATAACAGAGAATAATAATAAAGAGAGGCTGTTATGAGACAGCAGATGAAAATATAAGTGGCTTGAGACTGACGGAGAAACACTGTGGCAGCTCGGGGCAGCGATGACTCGGGGCAGAGATAACCAGATGGAGACTAGTTGTGGGGCACGGTGAGAGAGGATATGGATAAAGATTTGCAAACAACAGAAACACAGACAGAGGTCAGGCTAGGAGACAGAAACCAAAGACTGTGGGGATGTGGGTGCAGAGGGAGACAGAGCACAAAGAGGGAAGAAATGCAGGAGAGAAAGCAGAAAAGGGGGAATAACAGGAAAGGCAACACAGAAGAGGAAGAGGAAGCTGTGAAGAGGAGAAAGAGTAGAATGTGCAAATGGATGATGGAGATGTGCCAGAAAAGAGAGGAGGAGGAACACGAGGCAGGGAAGCGGGAGGAGGGAGCGATTAGGCTGAGTGAAAAGTAGAACAGAGGCGAAGAGGAGGAGACGCGTCTGTGATACAAGTGTAACTAATGTGTGTGAAATCACCAGGCGGCCGCCAGCTACGGCTCAGCTGGGAGATCAGCTAATCTGGCACACTGGCTTTTATTAATTAATCAGTTACTGTATGCGACGGAGGGAAGGGGGGTACGTGAGCAGAGGGGTAAGAAGGAAAGAAGTGCTTCCCTGAGTGAGGGAGGGGCGAGCAGAAAGGTAGCGTGGGATGAGAAGAAGAACAAAAGTGTGTGTGTTGCTTTAATGCTCTTGACTCCAGGCTGGAGACGCAGCTTTCAGTTCTAGTGAAGAAATCCCTGATGCTCAAAACTATGTACAAGTGCTTAGGTGAAACGAGGTCTTTGTCTTCAGCTGCTTTTCTTTGTTCCACCTGAAGACGTGAGCAGGAGGTAGAGCAGGTCATCTACTGATGGAAGGTCGGTGGTTCGATCCCCGGCTGCTCCGGACTGCAAAGAGGCCAAACACTGAACCCGAGTTTCTCCTGAGTGAATGACAGATAGAAAGACTGAGGTGTGCTGTATAAGGCGCTTGGCAAAAGTAAGACCCATTTTATCCAGGCCACATTTGGAAACAGTAATCCATGCTTCAAAATGCTGCTGCACTTTGCTGCTGGGAGGTGAGGTGAAGGCACGTTGTCCTCCTATGCATGGGAGGACAATGCATAGGAGGATTGTCCTCCCATTCAAAGGACAGGTTCATTAAACTCAACCTGTCCTTGGTGCATTGTCCCTCAACCGTCCAAGGAATACATCGATTATTTCCTGGAGCTTTCAGCGATTTCTGGACCCTGTGGATTCCTGCCTCATCCCCGTGGTCGGCCTGGATGATGCTCCTTCGTGACATTTACCTCCTGGAACCTGGACTTTATGTGCGTCACTGAGATTTGGCTTTAACACGTGAGTCCAGTATTTTATCCGAACTTTTACCAGCGGCTTGTTCCTATTTTAACACACCGAGGACATCAGGGGAGGAAGAGGTACAGCGGGTGATTTTTTTTAAAAAGGATTTTAAATGTAAACTGTGATTTTTAGAGTTTTCACCTTCCAGCTTTGAGCTCACATGTTTTGAAGTTAATCACTCTAACTCAGTGATCATTGCTGTTATTTATCGTCCCTCTAAATACAATAAGAACTTCATAAATTACCTTTCAGAACTTCGAGCTGGGACTTTGCCCAACTACGATCATGTTTTTATTGTGGGAGGTTTTAATATCCATGTCTGCTGTCCAGACAAACCTCTGGTGAAAGGGTTTTTAAGCCTGACTCTTTTAATCTGGTCCAGTCCATACCCGGTCCCACACACGAACACAGAAACACACTAGGCTTGGTCTTGTCACACAGTCTACCTGAGTCAGACGTGGAAATATCTGACGCTGTCTTTTCTGATGCTGTTTTCACGAAACCACCGCACATGTTCGCCGCTGTTGGATCATTAACCCTTCCACTGCTGTCCAGTTCTCCTTTGCTTTTAGCCAGCTGTCTGTCCCCGCTGATCTCACTCCCTTGGACACAGAGGACCTCAACTCCTGGTTTGAATCTTCTTGCCTTACTATACTGGACTCTGTGGCACCATTAAAAACCAGGCAGCCCAAGGCTAAAACCGAGCCTTGGTTTAATAACACCACTTGGGCTGTGATGAGGAAGTGTCATAGAGCTGAATGCAGATGGAAGAGGGACAAACTGCAGGTGTCTCTTCAAATCCTAAGGACTGCTGGCGCCTCTATCAGGATATGGTCAAAGAGGCTAAAAGAAAATACTTCTCCAAGATAATTTCCTCCAACAGTCATAATCCATGTGTGTTATTTAACTTAATGACACATTAATATCTGGTGTAGTCCCTGCTAATTTTAAGCATGCATAAGAATTGGTTTAGCTCTTATCTTTCTGACAGAACTGTTAGTGTTAACCTTTTAGGGCACGAGTCCTTTTCTGCTCCTCTTCAGTTTGGGGTCCCACAGGGCTCAATTTTAGGGCCTCTGCTTTTTTCATTATATTTACAGCCCGTGGGAACCATCCTTAGAAGGCATGTGATATCCTTCCACTGTTATGCTGACGACTGTCAGATTTATCAATGTGCATGATCTGTACACCTGTTTTTGATAATAAAGCTGGCTTTGACTTTGACAGTTTACCTTATTTCATATGTTAGCTCGTGCTTTGTGTTTCCACCTGTGCATGAAGTGTGCTTTGTTGGTACAGGCAGTATAAGTGGATTCTCTTATCTTATCTCTTATCAGAAATCCAAACACAAGATTAGTGTTTGGATTTCTGCTTCACTGAACTGTCAGTTCACTTTAATTCATTAGTGTAGAAACCTGACACACGTAACTCCACACAGTCGCCAAGTTCCTCTGGTGACAAAGCAGGCCAAGCTTTTATTGTCTCTCTTACTTTTACGCGTGTTAACAATTTCACATTTAAAGGCTTTGTACTGTGGACGTGCTGCTCTGTGTGTCCTTAAATCTGCTTCAGTTATGGACATCTGATGCTTGTCCAAACCCAGCAGCTGTGAATTAAATGTGTGTGTGTCTGTTTTCTATTGCAGGCCACATGAGACTGTGGTGCCTCTTGAAGACCCCATTGTCACCGAGGTCACGTCAACACTGCAGGAATGGGCCTTACTGTGGAAGCAGCTCTATGTGGTAAGCAGCGCGGAGCATCCGTGTGCATCGTGCCGCTTTGTTGTCAGGAACAAAGGGAATGCAACAGACCGAGTCCCCCAAAGCCCGACATCTTTAGAAAGAATCCAGTCGCTGCTTAATCTCAGCAAACATCATTATTATCACATGTATTCTGAAGCTGTCCCAGAATCTGAAAGTGCTGCAGTTGTTTTTGTTTTCGTGAAGAACTATTCTTGGAGGTTAACTAAAACTAACCCAGCCTACGGTGTGGGGAGGCCTTCAGCAGCAGTTGGTGCTTGATAAATCTCTGTTTTGAAGAAAGAAATACAAGTAGCTGATCAACCAATCAGAACGCTGCACAGCTGCAAATCTTAAAAACATCTGCTCTTCATTTTTCCCACACCTAGTACAGTTTTTCTTGTTTTGTGGGTTTATAACCAACTAAATAAATGAGAGACTCAGGTTAACTTTACTTTAGCTGGTTTTGTAACGTGGGTTCATCCCAGTTCACACAAAATCTCCAACTCAGATCTTTTCTCTGTGTAAATCGGTGAAAGTGAATATTTTCTGGATGAATTCAGTGGACCAGCTGTGAAAAAAGAAACTCCCGCTGCTGGGATCAATAGCAAAAATAATGCACAATAAAATAAATAAAACATGTTCATCTGAGGATAACAAATAATAATTACTACTTCTTATTGCACAGCTGTGTGAGAACAGAGAAATGGAGGATACTGATTTTGACCTGTATTAAAATAAAAATATTCTCAACCAATCAGATTTCTGAATTGCACCAAAGACCTCTGAATGGGAACACTGACTTGTGTCCAGCCTCGGCCTGTGCTGCCCACAGATTCATGTATTTTTAAGGTGCGATGTTCCTGAGATGTGCCTGGCTCTGAAAGCACAGTGAAGGCTTTCTGTACAAAAGTGCAAAGGCTGCAAGCAGTAACTGTGAGCTCGCTGTCACTCATATCTGCATCACTGTCAGCCAATCAGATTTTTCACTCACTCCACCCTCTCTGTCCAGCCATCAGTTCGTAGCCTTTTTTCGTACTTTTAGGCCATCTGTCTTCTCGCCACTTCCTGTCGCAATATGTGATCGGAAATCCATCTGTCCCTAAACGGATAGAGGGGAAAGTAATCCGTGCATTAGGCCTGGTTGTAATCTAAAACTGTCGCTGTGCTCCGTCTCCTGTCTCTGTTCCGATGGTTATTTTCATCACTCATCTTCCTCGTGTCCTGCCAGCCCCGTCGCTCTGTGCTTTTATTCTGGTTTAACAGACTTTTGTCTTTGCTCCCTGCCAGAGTTGAAGAGATGAAAGACAAAATTGTCATTGTCGGGTTCTGCATGACAGATTTTCTATTTCCATCCTGACAGATCTGACATTAGCGAGTGTTTTGTCACTGACAAAGTGAATGTCCTCTTAAAGCAGATGAAAATCCAGCAACAAGGAATGCTCGTGCGTTGTGGACGGATGGAGAGATATAGGAGTAGATTAGAGAGAATGACTGTCTTTGTTGCAACACTGTCTGCTTATAGATAAGCACACATGCAGATAAGAAATAATAAGCCCGTAAACAGAAAAGGACGTGGAGAGGAGACAGAGAGAGGCATGCCGAGGTCTAACACGATGAAGCTGGTGCTGAGCATCAGCGCACTGCGGAGCAATTCTCTGGTTTGTTAGAAGGGAAAGATTTTTGGTATTTCATGGGATAACAATCAAATTTTCCATACTTAAAAAATTGCCACCATAAGTTAAATTGAAATTACTATTATAATGTAAATGCCAAAAAACATGACTTGCAGAAAAGAGTGTGCTCTACATGCAGACAGCGGGCACAGTTGGGCCATAATCTGGGCGACTTTTGGCACCGTTCCCTCAGTTAGGGCACTGACGAGTGTTGTGTGGAACAGACGATCTGGACTTTAGATGGCTGCTCTGCAAACTCAGATGTGCCCTAAGTCAGCGGTCTCCAACCTTTTTTGCGCCACGGATCGGTTTATGTCCGACAATATTTTCACGGACCGGCCTTTAAGGTGTCGCGGATAAATATAACAAAATAAAACTAGTACCGGTACCGAAAAAAATAAGATTTATTCATAACACACGTGAAAAGACCCAGGAAAACCGAGTTAACGATAAAAACGATAACAAAATAACGCTGAAAACCGATAAAAACCCTGAAAACCAGACATTTCACACCTGAGCCTCAACTCTCGCGGCCCGGTACCGGTCCGAGGCCCGGGGGTTGGGGACCGCTGCCCTAAAGGCCACAACGCACCTAATATTTGGACGTGTGGCTGAGCTGAAGCATACACATTTGACTTGAGTCAAGGCAAAATGTGGTCCATGGAAACCAAATTACACCAAAACAATGATTTAGAGCTGGGTATAAGGAACAAGTATCCCCCTTACATGTTGGACCTTTGATGGACCTCAGATATGTTTTATTGCAGGACAAATGTTGAAAGAGGAAATAAAAAATTTGAAGATGCTGTAAAATCATATTCATTATTAACTAGCAGCACTTTTCCTGTTAATGGTTATTGTTGTTATAACAGTGAGTTATCTCATGAACCAATGCAAAAACATGACGCAAAGACAACCATGACATGAGGAAGTCTGTATCATCAGTAGTGAGGATGTGTGAGTGGATAAGTGCTGCGCTCCAGAACATCGGAGCCACAGTTTAATAGAGAAAAAACTAAACCAGGTGCTTCCCGTTGTCCTGATGGTGTGCATCACCCACCTTCTGCAGTAGAGAGGAATAAAGAGAAGTAAGAAGAGCAACCAGACCATCACAGTGGAAAAAAATCCAAGTGCAAAACACAAACGGGCTGCGATCCAGGGTCTCCTGTCTGCTAAGCTCCCTCCTACCTCCTAAAGCAGACTGTGCAGCTCTGCAAAGCTGTTATCTCTCAGCAGCCAGAATCGCTGCGGACGCACCGACACCGATAGACACCTTGCACTTAACGGTGAAACACAGGTGGCGTCTGCCAGAACGGCGCTATGTGACGCCCGGGGAATGTGCAAATTTGCCAAAATGCTGCCTGGAAGCAAAATGCTGACACACTGATGTCAGAGCCCACTTTAAGCATTTTCATATTAATTTAACGTTTTTCTAGAGCTTGTACAAAAATATAATAATTGGCAGTGAGTCATAGAAACCTGTGTGACTCCCAGTTCACATATTTGTGTGTATACTTGTTTTTTTCCCTCTCTCACATCCACACACACACACATAAAGATGCTCAGACGTGGCTGTCATCACTGCACGCATGAATAAATGCAGAAACATCGACATGCTGAAGTCTCAGTAAGTGGACATTTGGTGGGTCTGCAGTCTGTAGAGGTGACAAATGCAGCAGAGCAGGGAGGCCAAGACACACACACACACACACACACACACACACACACACACACACACACACACACACACCCCTCTGTGAACACACACCATCTCCTGTGCCCTCTCTCTCTCTCTAGTGTATCTCTCCAATTGCCCTTTGCACACAGCCACAGGCAGTTTACACATTGGTGGCGAAAGTGTGTGTGTGAAAGACGAACCCTAAGACAGTGTGTTAGAGACTGAATAAATAAAAAATATGAGAAAGAAAGCGAGGGCTCGGAGGGGAGAAGGGAAAAGGAGAAAGCATGTGAGACTGAATAAGAGATAACAACTGACAAAGGAGAAATGGAAGATTGCAGCAGAGTGAAGAGAAATACTGGGTTGGCTTCAGTGCTGTGTGGTACTAAATGCATATCAGAGTGGCAGATTATTGGATGCTCTGAGAATCAAGAAACATGGAAACACAATAACCAGTAATTAAACAAGCAAAAAGTGTCAGTGTTTACATGAGGAAAGAAGTTACAGTGCTACAGGGTCACACAAAGTCACATTTAAATTCTTTGCCCTGATGTGATCTTTGGCTGCTTTCTTTATTTTAAGTGTCAGATTTCTGTGTGAATTGGATATGGTTCAATTCAATTCAATTTTATTTATATAGCGCCAAATCACAACAAAAGTCGCCTCAAGGCGCTTCATAGATACAGAGAAAAACCCAACAATCACATGACCCCCTATGAGCAGCACTTTGGCGACAGTGGGAAGGAAAAACTCCCTTTTAACAGGAAGAAACCTCCGGCAGAACCAGGCTCAGGGAGGGGCGGGGCCATCTGCTGCTACCGGTTGGGGTGAGAGAAGGAAGACAGGATAAAGACATTGTGTAAACTGGTACCGTGTCACTTCAGTGTTCCTCAGTTTCTCAGATCCATCTGTTATCGTCACATCTGGTTATCACTGCTTTTTTTTTGCCTTTGCCACTTTCCTTGAACAAGTCGAGGCCCAAAGACCTCCAGGAGGTCTGGAGAACTGTTGCTCAAGATACTCTGGCTCCTCGGAAGCTAATTAGAAGTCAATGAAGTCAATGAGAGGTGACTCAAGACTTTTGCACAGTACGGTGGCTGCCTTACGTTAATCACTGGGACTAAACCCAAAATACCCCCAAGTCACTCTTTGTTGCTGTTTCACAGCTCACTGAGCTCACTGCTCGAGACTGCCCTCTGCTGGTAGTTTTGTGCAGAACAGTAAAACATTGGTTTACAGTTTTTTACAGACGCTAGGACACATTTCTCAATACTTAGGTCACGTTTGCAAAACTCTTCACACAATCCTCCTAACTGACCGTCAGCTTGGCAAAGCAGTTCATTTCACATTCAAAATGCACTACAACTACCAAAACACTTCATTCAGGTCTCAAATAAACTCATTCTTCCAGAACACTAGCAAAGGTTGACAGCCGACAAACACACTTTGTCACCCACAAAACAATGACCTAAAAAACACTAACAACATGTAGCATTACACAGTGTTTTCTTGTGTAAAACAAGGACACATCTCTGTTTATAATTTCAATATATGTTACTGGAATGAATCAGACATCATGCAGAATTCGTTAATATTTGTTTATGTATTTTTATTTTTTTTGCACTAAGTAATCCCAAAATACAAGAATTTGTATACACACCATCCACTGATACACATACAATAGTAATGCTATTCTACTCCATTTCTGGCTGGGTCCATGTTTACATCACAAAAAAACCTATTCAGCAGTTGTCTCCTTTTGTAATGAAATTGAAGGAGTAACATCTGTGCAGATGTTCATCTACAATGAGAATCAGCTGTGGCTGGTTAAACTGCATTTTTAGATTGGAAATATGTTTCAATATAATATTGCTGTTGGATTTTGCTGTCTTATTCAGTTTTGCATTGTGTTATTGTTTTGGCCATAAGTTTAACAGTTTTGAAAACAGTATGTAAGCACATGCAAAATGTCCTGTACGTACAAAGAGTTTTGGCAGTTGTTGTGTCTGAGTGAGAAGATAATTCATAAAATTTGAGAGATGTAGTCATTGAATGCATTTTGTGCCAAAACAATGATAACTGGTCCTCAGTTTAGCCCACATAGACTTCTGTTGTGCTCACTGTGTGAGGAGGTTTGCAAACGTGACCTAAGTATTGAGAAATGTGTCCTAGCGTCTGTAAGAAACTGTAATAGATAAAGGAGCACGTGGTCACTCTTTTTGATGATATTAGAAGTCACACCAATCGGATTCTAAATATCCTGGTATCCTCTAATGCAACAGATACTTTGCATACAGTTGCATAATGTTTTTTACTTAATTATTATATAATTGGAGATTAGATTAGATTAAACTTTATTAGTCCCTCAGGTGAGTTCCTCCAGGAAATTCTTTTTCCAGTAGCACAGCACCGACAGAAGTTGCAAAACAATGTAAGCAGAAATAGAAATATATCATATATACACATATATTAATACAGAGTGTATAATAGCGATAAATAGGATAATAGGAATAACCAGGGAATTGCACATTTCAACTATTTTGAGTCTATTGCGCCGATGAATATAGAAAAATATTGCACAGTGAAAAGGGCACTACAGCTTAGTTGTTCCCTCCTTTGTCCTCCTGTTTCCCCTCCCTCTCCCCTCCAGAGAGGAGTTAAACAGTCTGATGGCGTGTGGGACGAAGGAGTTTTTAAGTCTGTTAGTTCTTGTCTTTGGGAGAAGCAACCTGAACAGACTCCTCTGGTTTTTATGGCCGTGTGCAGAGGATGCCCAGCATTGTTCATAATGTCCAGCAGTTTCTTTAATGTCCTTTTCTCTGCCACTGTCACCAGAGTGTCCAGCTTCATGCCGACCACAGAGCCAGCCTTCCTGATCAGTTTCTCCAGCCTGGATGAGTCCTTTGCTGTGCTGCTCCCCCAGCACACCACAGCATAGAAAAGTACTCCAGCAACCACTGACTGGTAAAACATCCTCAGGAGCTTCCTGCAGATGTTAAATACAGTCTGCTTCGGGCTTTTTTTATACAGATGCTGCTGTTGCATGACCAGTCCAATTTAAAGTTAATTTATTTTTGCTGGAAGAGGACAGAGAAGATGTGGAGGATGAGTGGACTTCTCCCTTCTTGTTGTCTCCTACATCCTGATGTAGGATTGAAATTTGTATCTGTGTGTGTGTGTGTGTGTGTGTGCGTGTGTGTGTGCGTGTGTGTGTATACGTGTGCGTGTGTGTGTGTGTGTGTGTGTGTGTGGGCAGAATTGATTTGTGAACAAGGAGGAGAGGGAGTGGTGACAACCAAACAATGATGGAAGGATGTGAAAACAGGGATAAACACAGAGGGACACATTTCTTTGCTGTGAAATGTGTAGACGTGTGTGTGTGTGTGTGTGTGTGTGTGTGTGTGTGTGTGTGTGTGTGTGTGTGTGTGTGTGTGTGTGTGTGTGTGTGTGTGTGAGGAACAAGAAAAAACCAGAAGAAGCGACAGGACTGGCAGGCAGTGGGTGGGGAATCTGTCCTTGTCCACTTCTTTCTGCTTTGCATTGAAATGAAATTTTTGTTTCTGCAACAGAAGAAAGTCAAAAGAAGACAGACGCACACTGAGTGTTCATAGCTGCAAGGCGCAGCGTGCATTCATCATGACGAGAAGAAAATTCATTCAAGTTCATCAACCAGTTTGTGAAGTTTACTGGCTGTCAAGTGGTTTAACGTTTTTATATCAACATGCAGACGTGACTCAGCCTTTGGCGAGATCGCCTGAGCTTAAAATGTCGCAATTTTACACTCGTAGATGTTATATTTTATGTCTGAGTGGAGAAACTAGTTCTTTCATTTTTTAATAAAAGAAAGTGACAGCATACAAAAAGAAACATCAACAACAACCCAGAGAAGAAGTGCTGCAGTCCCACCCACAGCTCTACCACACAAGCTCAAGCAATAATCAAAGAATCCTCTCAGAGGGTCACCTGACAGTAAAAGATGATCACCTCGCTGTGAAACAAACTCGAGGTTGCAGCACACTCACAGACTCGTTTACCTTTTATGAAGCCCTGTCATGAAGAGATGTTGTAGATTTTTAAAAATCAAGAATAAACATGTTACAAATCTGCACAAAACCTTTTAGAGCTCAGCTAAACACACATTTAACCTTAATCATGGAATAACATGGACATGTCTGCGTATGCTTAAATTTGCCCCCTGGGCAGGGGTGGGATGTGATGATCCTCAAGTGGCCTGGTTGATGGTTCTGCGTAGTATCTGGACTTTGCTATAGTGGACAGAGACCCGATGTTGTGCCTGGAATCTGCCAGAGCAACTTTCCCAGTTTCAGGGTTAAAGATCTGGAATTTACCTTCCACATCTGCTCCAGTTGTTCCTTCAGCATCCAATACCTCTCTGTTTTCTTGCACTCCTTCCTGATGTTGCTCTCTGCTGGGATTGGCACATCTGTCATATCTTCTGTTCCAACTAAGGTTGGTTAGCCAGCAGCTGCTTGACTGTCTGGAATTCGAGGTCCTGCAGGACTTTAGCCCTGTTGTTCTCAAAGAGCTTTGGTACTGGTTGTCCCATCAGGACTTTATATCCTGTCCCAGCTTTAATCTTACATCCTGCTACTACCCATGTGTTGGATAGTCTCCAGGGTATGTATGCACAGTCTGCAACTTGGGATCTGTCCGCTGTGGATCTGGTGCTTGGTGCCATGGCTCCAGGGTTGTCTTCCACAGTTGTGTTTAAAAGTCCCACTGAGTTCCTGATCCTTATTAATGGCAAGTGCCAAGCACTCCAGTGTCCATGTGTAGAGCACTGAGTCATAGGCTTTCTTGTAGTCAATCCAGGCGGTCAAAAAGATGAAGTTAGCTGTGTATTTATTCCTCCATTTGTAAAATGTTTTTGTTGATGTGCTGGTTCTTTCACATTATAGCTCATGAGCACGCATCCAGATAATAAAAATCTACAGGCCTACCTTTGTAGGAGGAAAATTTAATTGCCAAGAGTGGCTGAAAGTAGTTTCTATACTGCACATAGTTACTGTATAAAGTCTGAGGCTTTGTAAAAATTGAGTTTCCTTCATGTATCTTGAGAGATTTTTAGAAAAAATAAATCCTATAAAATAATTTCATCAGATTATGAAAGGCATAGGTGGCGAAGAGAAACAAATATCCTGAGGAAAATGGGAGAAAGATGCAGCGCATGAAGGCAGTAACGGACACGTGATTTAACTTAGAGGAAAAATAATTTAAGAGAGTCGTGGAGAAAGACTAACTGAATCTCATCTCTTCTGTCGAAGCCTTTAAACAATATCGTCACAGAATGAGAAACCGGAGAAACCGAACACAAAGAGAAAGAAAGACCAAAAGTTTAATTGGTGGCTGTAAGACTGCAGAGGAGGAATGACTGAAACAAGAAAAGAATTGAGATCCTTCAGCGCTTCACAGCTCCCATTAAAAAACATGAGTGAAAATCAATCAAAAGAAAATAGATAGTTTTCTATGCTCTTTGCCATGTGCTGTTCAAAGGGGGGAAATACACTACGCCTTAAACCCACACTCAGATACTGATGATTAAAAGAAATGAAAGATGCTCTTTGTTGATTGCTTATTCTGTGCTTTAATGGGGACTGCCTTCGCTGTGATGCTGGGAGATAATTGGTGTAGTGGAAAAAGCTGTTTAAGGATAAAGCTTTGTAGTGTGACACAAAATGATGGTAACTTCAAACTCTCTGTTTCTGTGTTGCTTTCTGTGTGTGTGTGTTTGGCTGTGATGATTGTTACTGGGTAGACACTGAGTGAATATTTAAGCCTATACTGGCAGCTGGGAGCACCAGAGGAGTCCATATTGGTGTTTGGTTACACTGCAAAGCTAAGATCTTAAGGTCTTAAATGATGACTCTAAGGTGTTAGCGTTTTTACATTTCATCTCAATATTTTTATCTTTGGACTCTCCTGGAGTAGCTTTGTTCACTTACTGTTCAAAATATGCTGTATTCGTCTTATACTGGGCTTTTTTACAGCCTCTGGCATCGTTCATGTCTGAAAATAACTTTTAGCTTCTTTCCTTTGAAGAACACCTCATTTATAAGCCAGCCTTCTTCTGATTGGCTGCCCCTCGTGGGGCTTCTGTACGCCTACGATGATCTTACTGGGTGTATCTGCTCCCATTGACATAAAGCAGAGCCAAGTGGTGAAAAAGCTGTCTGCACTCGAGTGCTTAGAGCAGCGTTCAGCCTGTACCTGCACTGCTACTGACCTCATTTTTGGAGGCTTTGGTCATGTTAAACATACGTGATATGAGAACAGTGCATGTATGATCAAGTGTAATAGGTCTCCTTTAATGTCAGCTCAGGTTATTAGTTCATATTTACATTGTTATTTAAATGTGTGTGTTGGCTTTTATTGAGAATAGCAGTTGGTATACACACATGTATTCATATCTTGTAGGAACATAAAACACATCCACACATGTGCAGCAGCAGTGACACTAAGCTGCTCTTTTTCTGACAATGTTGTATTTTACTCAGTTGTACATAGTATTTGTATTCTATTTTTATTTTACTGTATATAGTATTTTATTTTGGGCAGCACGGTGGCACGGTGGTCAGCACTGTTGCCGCACAGCAAGAAGGTCCTGAGTTCAATTCCACCATCAGGAGTCTGCATGTTCTCCCCATGTTTGCGTGGGTTCCCTCCGGGTACTCTGGCTTCCTCCCACCGCCCAAAGACATGCAGCTTGTGGGGATAGGTTAATTGGATAATCCAAATTGCCACTAGGTGTGAATGGTTGTTTGTCCCTGTGTGTTGGCCCTGCGACAGACTGGCGACCTGTCCAGGGTGTACCCCGCCTCTCGCCCTATGACAGCTGGGATGGGCTCCAGCGCCCCCCGCGACCCTGAAAAGGATAAGCGGAAGCGAATAGATGGATGGATAGTATTTTATTTTATTCTATTGTGTACAGTTGTGTATAGTATCTTATTCTTATCCTATTCCAGGGTTTTTCTAATTTCTGCTATGTAACTTTGCACGTCCACTTTCTGCTGTAACAAAACTAATTTCCTACGTGTGGGACTAATAAAGGCGAACCCAGCAAAAATGAATGGCTAACCCTAACCCTAACCACAACCATAACCCAACTGTAACTCTGACACTAAAACCACATTTTAAGTCTCAAAAATTCCTTCAAACTTGTGGGGACGAGGATTTTGGTCCCCATAAGTATGGTAAACTTCAAGTTTCTGGTCCCCACAAAGATATTACCACACACACACACACACACACACACACACACACACACACACACACACACACACACACACACACACACACACACACACACATTGTGTAGGTAACAAAGTCTCCAGCCTTTGTGGGCGACTTCTCCACCTTTCTTCTCCTCTCCTTCCTCTTCTGAAACACTTTTTTCTTGGCCTTGCTAAACATAATTTATAATGCTGCTGTGCTGACAAACTGCTCCATGAGACACTTGCTGAAAAGCAAATTGTTATAAATTGTTGGCATCAACAATCACTGGCATTTTCCATAAATGACAGAGAGCAAGGTCAAGAAGTACTAGCAGTATATTTCACAATATAACTTCTGTCCCACAGATTAATAATAGCTGGAGAAAATAAAAACAAAAAACATGAATTATTTGAAAAAATGTGTATTATTTTATTTAATAAGCATTTGCAACTAAAACATGGCTTATTCACATATTCAGTGCATAAGGAAACTGTATATTTCAGAGCTTTGGTTCACAGGACAGCACCAAACCTTAAACACTTAGAATCTGTCCCACTTTACTTTATCAGAGCAAACATGCTGTGAGCCGAGCTTCTCGTACCTTTGGGACCTGCAGTCAACAGGTAGTCCTTTACTCCTATAACAATCCCACAGTGATGAGTACTCTTCACTACAAGTGATGACATAGAATCAGTATAATTAGAGTGATTCTGAGCACAGCTGTAGTGTGCTTTGTGGATCAGTTGCTGTGGTTCTTAAATGCTTCCACTTTGCAATAACATCATTTACAACTGATCATCAAACAGTTGTGGCGTCTTATTACAGGACTCTGCTCTTCAGATTAACCTGTTCTTTCCCTAAATTATTGTAAGGACGCTGTAATCGTGGCTCAAGAGTTGGGAGTTTGCCTTGTAATCGGAAGGTTGCCAGTTCGAGCCCCGGCTTGGACACCCTTGGTCGTTGTGTCCTTGGGCAAGACACTTCACCCGTTGCCTACTGGTGGTGGTCAGAGGGCCCTCTGTCAGTGCGCCCCAGGGTGGCTGTGGCTACAGTTTAGCTGCCATCACCAGTGTGTGTGAATGGGTGAATGACTGGATATGTAAAGAGCTTTGGGGTCCTTAGGAACTAGTAAAGCGCTATATAAATACAGACCATTTACCATGACATGGTGCTGGATGCTGTGTACCTGTGGAAATGGGTCTGAAACTGACTGAAAGCACTGGAATTCAAAGATTAAGGAACATTTTTTACCTTCATGTAAAAGTGTAAATTTTCCTTTCGTACAGAATCATGACACCAAACTCAGTTAACACTTTATAAAAATAAATATAAATAAGAATGAAATAAATATTAGACGTGCTGTATGAAAAAGTCCAAATGAGCCTATCAGTGAAGTAAACGTATTCAAAGACTGCAGTGAAGACAGAGCTTTTCACAAAAAGGCTGCTCATTCAATTTTCACTGGATCTGAAAAGTGACAAAGGAGATGTAAGAGATTTAGTGAAATAGCATGTCATTGATTAAAACTACACAGACCCAAAGGATCAGCCTAATGGATAAATTTACATCAAGATTTTAATACCAGCCAAACTTTGAACTGCTTATCCTTTGAAATCAGTGAGATCTACATTCAAGAGTTTTTCAGAGGGTTCTTTAACGCTGCAGCGATGCACAAAACGGCCCAGTTCTTGTCACATGTAAACAAATATATATATAAAAGTAAGAAACATTGGGAGACTTCATGTTGATGTTTTTAAGGAAGTATTTCATTAACCCAGATATCTGTCTGCATCCATGGGTTATATTCATGCATGGATGCAGACTTGGTGAAGGTGCGAACACAAACGGAGGTTCGTCCTCGGTGGATACAGAGCCAAGTTAAGCTAGAAGCACCTCAAAATAAAACGTCACGCTTTGATGTTCAGTTAAATCGTTGAGACACGGTCAGAGTTCAGGCTGTGGCTTGGGTTTAATATTCCCTTCACAAAATTAACCCTGCACACTGAAGTGTGTACTTACTCAGTGTGTGTGCATGTGATGCCACATGGACTTTTACAAGTGTCCATATGTGACTAGCTGGCAGTAACAGACTTGCCTCATTTAGCCAAAACGTGGTGCGTCAGAGCCGCGATGCCAAAGGACACCTCGAGTGTATCTGTGAGACGTCTGTGGCTTTGATACGCTGGGAAGGGGCCGGGTTGGTTTTCTTAAGAATACCACAACATTAGTATCTGTCCTAGTTGTTTTAATACACAGTTACTCTGTAAGTTCAGTCTTGCATGAAGAGATGGTGGCTTTAGTGCTTTAGTGGATTTGTAATGGGCACAGATTTAGTCGGGGCACTTGATGTGCCGTGTACGACGATGTCCCGTCTGATCTGTCGTCTCCCCTGCAGGTCCGTATTGTCATTTTCTTCAACAGTTTGATTGACAGCTTTCAGTAGTGAGCTAACAGCATGGCATAAAAATGCCACCTCTGGTCTCGGTCTTTGACACATCTTCCCATGTCTGTCCGTCACACTGTATATCTGTTATATGTGTGACTGGATGTGGGGACAGGAGGCTGAGAGGTGCAGGGAGTGCAGCCATTACTAATGCACAGAGGTGGGACCAAGTCATTGTTTTGCAAGTCTCAAGTAAGTCTCAAGTCTTTATCCTCAAGTCTCAAGTCAAGTCTCAAGTAATGTCAGGCAAGTCAGAGTCGAGTCTCAAGTCACTGGTGTAAAAGTCCGAGTCAAGTCACAAGTCTGAAACTTTGAATTTCAAGTCCTTTCGAGTCTTTAAAAAAAAAAAAACGAAAAAATAATGTTGCAGTTATGCTAAATGTAAATGTTAGACCATGTAATTTTAAAATCTGTGTTTTTCTCAACACATGACAAAATAGTGAACTTAGAAAATATACACAAATTGTGAAATTGCACCTCTTTAAAATGCAGCTCAATTAAACCTAGCTCCAAGAATAATTTTCACCGACAGTTCTGAGATAAGCTGCATGTTATTCTTGGATGCGGTTGTAGGACCAGCTTTAAAATCGCATGACAAAAATATCATACACATTAAAAAAAACTGTATCACCAACGTAGCCTGGACAACATTTGCTAGTTAGATGAAGTCAGCTATCTCATCGTAGCATATTTATTTCAATTCAATTCAATTCAATCTTTTTTTTTTTTTTATAAATTTTATTTTCAGTCACAGCAGCATGTTAACAACAAAACATTGAACATACAGTAGTTTGCTGTTCAGTATTTACAATACCCCAAAAGATAACAGAAATAGAGAAGGAAAAAACAAACAAACAAACCAAAGAAACCCCTACAAAACAACAAAAAACAAACAAACAACAACAAACAAATAGAAAAATAAAATGTATAAGGGACATTCAGCGTACAGTTAGCTATGATAGCGATATAGAGATATGGTATCTGGTCATGATAAGGTGGTCATTTTAAATGTTTCCATGTACATCAAGAATGGCTGCCATGCCCTAAGAAATTTGGTGGTTGAACCTGCCAGTGTATATCTCATCTTTTCTAAATGTAAAAACCTCATGAGCTCCGCAAGCCACTGTTCATGTGTGGGAGGAGCTTCCTGCTTCCATCTTAAAAGTATAAGGCGCCTTGCGATAAGTGAAGCAAAGGCAATAGAATTCGAATAGCATTTTGGCAAAGTGATGTCTTGAGGTATCACCCCAAAGATAGCCGTTAGAGCAGAAGGCTCATATTTAACGTTATACATCTCTGACAGAGTGTTAAATATAGACACCCAATAGGTATGAAGATTGGGGCATGTCCAAAAGGTATGAAGGAGCGAACCTGTTTCTGCTTTACATCTGTTACACAGAGGGTCAGCTCCTGGATAGAACTTTGCTAACTTTTCCTTGGAGATATGTAATCGGTGTAGGACCTTAAATTGAAGGAGCCCATGCCTGGCACATATCGAAGAAGAGTGTACCCTCTGGAGAAAAGATTGCCAGAGCTCATCTGTTATAGTCATCCCAAGGTCTTTCTCCCACTGTGCTTTAAGGATGAAGAGAGAAGGAGATTGAAGATCTAATAGTATAGCATAGATTTCTTTAATCGCCCCTCTCTTATGAACGTTTATATTAATAATTTTATCCAAAGAAGTTTCCTCAGGTAGTTCCGGAAATGAAGGAAATCGACTCTTTACAAAGTGACGAATTTGTAAATAGCGGAAAAAATGTTGCCGAGGAACATTAAACTGCTTCAGGAGCTGCGTGAATGAGGCAAAAATCCCATCTACAAAAAGGTCTTTGATATTTCTAAGGCCATTACTTTCCCATATTTTAAAGGCAGAGTCCATCATGGAGGGTGGGAACATATGGTTTGAGCAGATAGGTGCTTTAATTGACATTAAGTGTAACCCCAACCTTTTCCTACATTGCACCCAGATTCTGAGCGAGTCATACAACAAAGGGTTACGTTTATAGGTGTATAGTTCTAATGGGAGAGCTGAACTCAACAAAGCTGATAGGCAAATTTTGCCACAATTGGATGACTCAATTTGGAGCCAAGCTGGAGTCTCTGTAGTAACATTACTCATCCAGTACAGCATATTACGAATATTTGCTGCCCAATAATAAGACTGAAAGTTTGGCAAGGCTAATCCACCCATTGGCCTAGTCCTCTGCATGAAATCTTTACGAATTCGTGGACTTTTGCCATTCCAAATAAATGCAGAGATATGCTTATTCAGTGTTATAAAATACTTATTGGGTAAGTAGCATGGGATACATTGAAATAAGTAAAGGAACTTGGGAAGTATGTTCATTTTGATAGAATTGACGCGGCCAATTAATGACAGTGGTAAATTGTTCCACCTCTGAAGATCTGTCTCAGTATTTTTAAGCAGCGGGACAAAGTTTCTTTCATAAAGATGAGGAGACTGCGGAGCGCACACATTCCCAGATCTCTGATGTTGAACTTCTACAACTGTGCCATCAGCAGCGTTCTGACGTATGGATTTCTAGTGTGGTTCCCCAGCTGCACCAAGGCCGATCAGCAAGCACTCCAGCGGGTGGTGAAAGAAGCTGGCAGAATTATTGGAACAAGTCTGCCAGAGATCAGTAATATCTTCCCCACTCGCTGTCTGAGGAGGGTGCACAGTATCCTGCGGGACCAACATCACCCTGCGCGCCACCTTTTCCATCTGCTGCCCTCAGGGAGAAGGTACAGGTCTATACAGGCCAGAACATCCAGACTGGCCAACAGCCTGTATCCACAGGCTGTGAGGCTCCTGAACTCTCTGCCCCCCTCTCACGGACAATAACCATATCCAACTTCTTAATAGCACTGAACTGGTCTGCATTGGTGCATCATATCTTTATTCTCTTCCCCCTCCTGCCCCCCCCCCTCTTTCTTAAATAGATAACTATCATATCTGATATCATATCTCACAGTACAATAATATTGAATGGGTTGCATTGTTGTATTTTGTCATGTTTCTCAGGTCTTTGTCTGAATTTCTACGAACATTATTGCTAAGGATTGTCTTATTGCATTGGAGTCACACTGGGTTAAATATGTACACTTGGGTTTTAAGGGGTATTTATTATTTTCTTCTTTTTTCTGGGTTGTATGGAAGCCCCAAACGCAATTTCATTGTTCTTGACAATGACAATAAATAAATAAATACTAAATACTAAATACTAAGATCTTTGTATGAGTGGGTAACCTTAACCCCCAGATAGGTCACATACCCTGATTTAACGCTAAATTGAAAACCTGAAAATGAAATCTTTCTGGCTATAGAGTTGACACAGAGAAGTTCACTTTTATGCAGATTTAACTTGTAACCTGAAATATTACCAAAACATTCAAAAATGGCAAGAGCACGGGGAAGAGAGCATAAAGGCTCTGACATATACAGCAGGAGGTCGTCAGCATATAAGGATATTTTGTGCTCCTGGTCACCTCTGAAGATGCCCTTAATGCAACTGTCAGCTCGCAGTTTAATCGCCAGTGGTTCAATTGATAATGCAAAAAGAAGAGGGGATAAGGGACAACCTTGTCTCGTACCACGGAGAAGTGGGAAATAAGAAGAGAATGACGAATTTGTTCTAACACGTGCCATAGGTGAGGAGTAAAGTAACTGAATCCATGAAATGAAATTAGGGCCAAATCCAAATTTATGCAGAGTATAAAACAGATAATCCCACTCCACCCGGTCAAATGCCTTCTCAGCATCGAGTAATAAGGCAATTTCAGGGGTTGTAGTTGACTTGGTGTGTAATATGTTCAAAAACCTGCGCAGGTTGAAAAAACCATGCCTACCCTTCACGAAACCTGTCTGATCTGGAGAAATTAACAATGGTAGATGTTGCTCTAGCCTGAGAGCAAGTGTTTTTGACAGTATTTTTAAATCTACATTTAAGAGTGATATAGGACGATATGATGAACACTCTAATGGATCTTTATAATTCAATTCAATCTTAATTGGCAGACTTCATGTCCATAAAAACAAGACAAAAAAAAAAAAACAACACACACACACAACACTCCCCCCCCCCCCAACACAAGGTATACCATTAAATATATATATGTATATAAATAAGTATCTAAAACATTTGTAAAAACATAAAACCATAATATACATAAAACACAATTACTTAAAATAAATCAATAAATACACAAACACTTTAACCAGTGCTTTCTGAGACTGGATGAGTAACGGGAACCACTCACTGTCGGATCTGTGAGTGCTAAAATTATACTGTTACTCGAACCATCCAGTCGTTCTCTAAAATTGAACATTAGCTTCCTTAAAAGTGCTTTAAAAGTCCAAACACCCACAGCTACAAA
Organism: Aulonocara sp. 'chitande type north' Nkhata Bay; assembly: GCF_057382095.1. Classification (NCBI taxonomy): domain Eukaryota; kingdom Metazoa; phylum Chordata; class Actinopteri; order Cichliformes; family Cichlidae; genus Aulonocara; species Aulonocara sp. 'chitande type north' Nkhata Bay. Next base: position 48,622,092 of record NC_141348.1, on the reverse strand, counting down.
CATCTGGCTGGCACTACCCCTTCTAGGTATCCTGCAAAGGATTCTCATCGCATCATTATATGCAACATGCAGCTTCTGCATGCTACATTGTTTGTAGGATGACCACAAGGGGGCAGTATATAGCGTGTGCAATACGCTTTAAACAAAGCCACTTTAACTGGAAGTGAACAAAAGCTGAATTTGCGTGCAATAGTATTTGCCTGCACATAGAGCTTACACCGTTGTCTGTATATGTCATCATCATCATTCATTTGCTCAGTAATAAAGTGACCGAGGTATTTCACCTTTTTATGAACTTCAAGAGTTTTTTGTGCCAGTTTAAACAAAGGGAAATTTAGCTGTTTATCCTGCTTGGTTCTACATATCAAAACAGCACTTTTAGCAGCATTGTACTCAATGTCATATTGCACACCATATTCAGTACAGACATTAAGAAGATCCTGTAACCCAGCACTGCTTGGACTAAAAACAACCAGGTCATCTGCATACATAAGATGATTTATCAGTGCTTCACCTAATATACACCCAGTGTTACAGGCTCTCAGTTGTATGGACAAATCATCAACATACAAATTAAATAAAATTGGAGACAAAATCCCACCCCGTCTAACACCATTGCTGACACCAAAGGGGGGAGAAATACTGCTTCCCCATTTAACCTGCATGTTCTGATGAGCGTACCAGTAAGAGAGAATCCTCGCCATGTACTGAGGAACTCCCCATCTCTTCATTTTATCAAAAAGTTTTCTGTGGTTCACTCGATCAAAAGCCTTAGAGGCATCAATGAAACACATGAGGACAGATGAATTTTTAGCCCTGTACAAACTGACTATTTCCTTGAGTGCATATATGCACATGTCAGTGCCGTGCTTTGAAGCCAAACTGATTATCCAGAGAAGAGATGAACACACTAACTCTATCAAACAGGATTCTTTCTAACACCTTAGATAAAATACTGGCTAGTGCAATCGGCCTGTAATTATCCAAACAGCTCACTTTTGCAGCTTTGTCCTTCATAACTGGTACCAGTAAAATACACAGCATTGAGTCTGGTAATATGCCATGAATCATAAACCCAGTGAAACAGAGCGCTAAAAGAGGAGCTAGCCTTACACTAGCATGTTTTAAATGTTCTGCAGTGATGTGATCCAAACCAGAGGATTTATTATCAGACAACCTATGAATGGCTTCATATACTTCATGTGTCCTTACACTTATTGTGTCATTACTCATGTCAAGATTGTCCTCATATGGTTCACTTTTTATACAGTTAAACAACGCACTGTAATGCTGTCTCCATAATGCTGCAATGTTATCTGCCCCAGAAACACCTTCAACAGTTGATGGTAGAGATGGTTTACAGTTATTAAGAGCTTTCACCTCTTTCCAAAAATCTGCCGTATTATTACACAGCATTTTCCTGGCCAAAGAATCTGCTCTCAGCATTTGCTCATTTTTAGTTATAAAGCGAACAGCGTACTTATATCTGGCATTCGCACATTTTTTCTGTTCAAATTCTGGGCCTTGTTTAGGCCTTCCAGCCATGGCCCAACATTTATAAGCTATGCAAGCTTCATCATGGTACATGGATACATGTTCTTTCCAGCCAGGTCTGATGTTAGGTTTCTTATGCTTATATTGTTTATCAAGCAGTGTGCCACTTTTATACAGAGCAGTCACTATATCATCATACATGGAGCAGAGTAAATGTTTATGCACAGCATTCTTACAGTTGACATCTTTGCACAAAATAGCTTCTTTATTTATATGCATATTAATAATCATACGGTTCTTGGAGTGAGCGCATACACTCATGAAGTTTAGTAACTTCCGGTCACTGCAACAAGCCCAGGTACAGTTTACCGACGGATGGGTGCAGGACCTTGAAATGCACCGTGTAGAACGAAAGACCATCGTACGTATCATAAGTTTACCAGTCTCACAAATTGTCGTCATAAATACACATTCCTTAACCGTTTATTAATATAACCTTTGAGCTCAACGGTAATTAATTAGTAGTGGAAATAATTTCTGGTAGCATCACAGAAATGTAGCAGTGACAATAATACTGTATGCTGTAATCGTACTGGGCAATTAGTGATACAAAAAACCTGTTTTATCCTGTGAATAAAAGTATATGTTTTTGTCAATGTACCATAATAACAGAAGCGAAACGCAATATTGTGTCAGGACAATTCACTATTTATGCACAATAAATAAAGGAGCATAGCGCGACAATTTCTGTTCAGCGCCAGACTTGCTTGTAACCTATATCACCAGTTATGTTATGAAAATGACGTATTAACTACTAAAAAACACTGACCTTCGTGTAAATGCTTGGAGCAGACTAACCTGTGAGCTGGAGTGTTCTGGGACGTTATAATTGGTCTTTGAATGGCTGCAATCCAGGCCACCCGTCGCGTCTTTGTTACTTCGGAAACATGGCTCGAACAATTTCTCTTCAACGACGTAATCCGATAACAACCGATCTCTTTACCCGTCGGCTTCCCGTGGCTGTCATGCGACCGGCTATTGCAGTTAATAATACAACAGCTTCTTGACATTTTTTGTGTTTCTTTTTATCGCTGTGTGACTGATTTTAATTGAAAGCCTGCGTGCGCTAGTACCGCTTGCCACGAGTTCCCAGAATCCTTTGCGGTTCTACCCGTGAATGACGTCACATTTTCAATCTCTATATAATATGCGTGTTAAATTTTATATTTGGGGTAAAATATCAAGTCTTTTCAAGTAAACCGGTTCAAGTCCAATTCAAGTCCCAAGTCATTGGTGTAAAAGTCCAAGTCAAGTCACAAGTCTTAGAACATTTTTTCAAGTCAAGTCTAAAGTCATAAAATTAATGACTCGAGTCTGACTCAAGTCCAAGTCATGTGACTCGAGTCCACACCTCTGCTAATGCAGCCTTCCTGACCCAAAGAAACGTACAAAGGGACGTCTGCACACATCCTCCCATCATCAATCTAATTATAAAGCTGCAGTGAAGCAGACAGCCGAGCACGTGGCTCATCAAACTGTCAGTTGTTGTGGAGTAGTTAATGACAGCGGGCACGTTGTCATTGTGCTGCAGGTAACAACAGATTAAAGAAGAAAGCGTCAGTGAGGGTGAACCACAGTTATGCTGCCAGAGCAGAAACGTCTACTTTATTAATCTTTACGTAACAATAGGAACGTTTTGTTGCTAACAAGCATTTAGTTAACCTGAGATAATCAGGCCCCATCTTATCTGAAAAACCACATATTACCTTTATCATAGAGCACGTCGCTCTCGCTCTGCAGGCCTACTTGTTGTTCCTACAGTATTTAAAAGTAGAATGGGAGGCAGAGCCTTCAGTTTTCAGGCCCCTCTTCTGTGGAACCAGCTTCCAGTTTGGATTCGGGAGACAGACACTATCTCTACTTTTAAGATTTGGCTTCAAACTTTCCTTTTTGCTAAAGCATATAGTTAGGGCTGGACCAGGTGACCCTGAATCCTCCCTCAGTTATGCTGCTTTACACTCGGGCTGCTGGAGGAGTTCCTGTGATGCACTGAGCAGTTCTTTTCCACTCACCTCTTTTTGCTCCCAGTGGGCAGTGGGTACATGTACCACTGTTGTGTCTCTCCTTTTCTTTTCTCTTTCCCTGCCTGACTTTGCTTCTGCTGTTTAAAGGGAGTTTTTCCTTTTCCACTCAGTGCTGCCTCACAGGGGCCAGCTGATTGTTTGGGTTTCCCTCTGCTACTGTAGGGTCTTTACCTTGTTTCTCACCTGCAAATTATCAGATTTTGACCTGCTTTTAAATTTTCATAATAATAATAAACTTTATATATAAAGCACACTTAAAACCAAGGTGCTTAACAGGTAAAATAGAGAATAAAAGGAAGATGATAGAAATAGGACCAAAGCAGAGAGGAGAAGCAGCAGATACAGAACAAACAGTTAAATGAGCATAAAAGTGCATAATGTAAAATCACAAGTGAAATGTTAACTAGAAGCATGATTGAATAAGTGGGTCTTTAGTCATGATTTAAACAGTATGCAATACCTCATGCAGGACCTTTCCTTGCTCCACTGCCAGACTTGAACTTTGACTGGGAACAGTAACAATTATTCAAGTGAAAACAAGGTGAAACATGGTGGTATTTCTTTGCCCAGAGGCAGGAGATGACATACAGTGCTTCAACTCTGTATCTGTCCCACTCTCTGTCAGTCATTTTCTCTGTCTGCCCTTCTTATTTCTGACTGTCAGACGCACACAAATATCACACCGCACTTCAAGGCTCTCTGTGGGCAACAGCCTCAGGATATAAGCTCTGCTGTCAAATGTCTTTATCATCAAGTGTGCTGTATATCGCTGTTTTTAGAGTACACACCTAGCTCTATATATTTTTCTCTTTCTGTGCTCTCTCTTGCAAAAGTGGAGAAGAGCTGAGTGCTGCAGACCGGCCTGTGGGTGAGTGGGTGGCAGAGAGGGAGGGGGGGGGTGAGATGAGAAAGATGGAGACGGGGAGCAGGTCAGAGGAGGAGAGAGAGGAAGAATAAGGTGCGAACACTGACGTATAAACAGCCAGAGAAAGAGAGAGAGGAGAGGGAGAGAGGTAGTGTTGCTACAGTAATGTTGTGAGTGGTTTGACAGGTTGTGATTTTCCTCTGCCGGTTTGGATCGCTGTTTAGTTTAGCTGCTCGCCAGCGGTAGAGTCAGAGAAACAGACTGAGGAAGGAGAAGAAAACAAGTGGATCCATCATCCCGTGTGACCCGTGAGTAGCCACAGTCATGTCCGACATTTGTGCGTCTGCTTGGAAAACCGGCTCCTGCCATTCCAGTGTGTGTGCGTGTGTGTGCGTGTGTGTGCGTGTGTGTGCGTGTGTGTGTGCGTGTGTGTGCGTGTGTGTGTGCGTGTGTGTGCGTGTGTGTGTGTGTGTGTGCGTGTGACGGGGAGACGGAGTTGTCCGCAGAGACACAAGTGTCCGTGTGCGTTTGTGTTGTATGTAGTCGCGCACTCTGTCTGTGTGGGATCTATAGGCTTCGATAAGTGCAGTGTCATATGTTTGCAATGGTGAGTCACCCATCGTTGCCATAGCGACGAGGCGATTGTTGGCACACTGTCTGTGTTTTTATTATTATCATTATTGCATCAATGGAAAGTGCATTTATATGCCCGAGCTTCTCATTCTTTGATAACATTTGATAGTAACTGTTGTTATAAACATTTGGAGGACAAACAGTTAAACTTTGAAGATGAATAATGTTATCATTTATGTTTATTATCGCTTTGCATAATTAAAAAACTAGATTTATTTATGAATTATGTTATCCACCATCCACTCTGGGGAATATTTACTCATCACTCCTCAATTTCTGTGTGTCGTGTTTGCATATTTGAGGTGATGAGCTCGGAGCGTAGACGCTAAACTGCTCTGGAATAGTGTTATTTAGGGTATAAAAGCTAATAAGCAGTGTTTTGTAATGAAGGTTTCTTTAGTGATCAGTGAATCGTTTCTCATTTCCACAGCAAATAATCCTGCAATACAAACGATAATTAGAGATACACACAAACTGTTCTCGTGTCAGTGTTGCTGCAGACGGTGGAAGTCGTGTGATTTACGCCTCCTCACCTGCTCGCTGATGCTCTCACCGCTGTTCCCCAACAAATGTGTTGGCTCTAGCTTTGAAAATGGTGTTCTGAATTTGTAGCAATCGGGGGAACAAAACGTTTTATTCGATTGATTTTTTTTATACAGTAAAAAAAACAAAGTTTTCGAATTAATGTGCACCAATAATACTTACTGCAAAGTGCTAGCTTTTATTAAGAAGTTCAACATAACAGCGAGGGTGTGTGTGTTTATTACAGCTCGCCTGATGAGGTGTTGGTGGATGTGTGTATTGAAACAACTGCTTTCAAGAGTTCTGTTCTTGTTGCGTTAGATGTGCTGTGACATCTGCTCTCCATACAATAGTTTTGGTCTTTTTATTGGGTTTTTTAACTAACATTGAAACTAATAAAAACTAAACTTAAACTACACTGAAATAAAAACAAAAGCTCAAATGAAATCAAATAAAAACTAATTAGAAAATATACGACTAGAATAGCTCTGCTACAGGCTACTGCTTCCTGGGGTGCACTCAGTTTTTCACGGGGCTACTTTTCTTTTTCACATCATTGCACGTACGGTAATTAAGTACTTCAACTGTAGTATAAAAACTAGCAGGTCATTGGAGAGCAGGAGGAGCACTTCTATATAATATTACAGACAATGTGTTTGTGTGTTTTGTTGTGACTTGAAGGACTTTGGTGAAATGGACTGTGTCAGCAGCGTTTTGTGGATTTGGCCTATTAGCTGCTTAAATAAGGATTGTTCAGCGATTGGCTCGTGACGCTGACTTCGTCCGTGTATTTTTAACTTTGTCCTGTGCAGAAATTTGTCTTCGCAGGCTTCCTTGGCTGCTAGCACTCCAATATCAGGAAGCATTTCATAATTTGCATCGTGGACTTGCTGACCTTTGACCTACCTCTAAAAATGTTGTGAGGGAAGCTTGTGCTTCCAAAGTGTGTATAGTGTGTAGACACTGCCCTTCTATAATGTGTCTTCCTTTACTAAATTTAGGCTCTGTGATTTTTATTTATCCGTCTCTCTCTCTACTTTTTAGCCATTTCTGCAAAACGATTGATCTGTGTATGAGTAAACTCACGATAGACACTGTGAGCAGAACTAAAAGTGCAACTCTGAGGATAAAATCCAGTCACCTTAAGAAGCGTTTCTCTTTCTTTTATATGTAAATAAATCTGTTTGTTATATATTCCGAGCTCACCGAGGTGGGAATGAAGAATGGTTTTCCACTCATTGTTATGGCAAATGCAGATGGACCCGGGGAGCCGAACACACGGAGGCAGAGTTGCGGTGAAGACAGTTTATTTACAGTGAGGGGGGGTATTTACAAGGACAAAGTATATACAACAGTGTATGAATGGGGACGCGGAGCCAGGACGTGCAGGTGACGGAAACACACACAGGTAGTGCACTCGATCTAAAAAAGGAGAGGGACGAGAATTAGGAGGGTTTTGCCCGATAACCGAGAAAAGCTTAAAGTAAACTTTACAGAGAGTTGGAGCGCTTACTTGGTACAGTTTAATGCAAAAACCTCCAGACGGAAAACAAACCAGTCGAGGCAAAATCCTGGGGAGGAAACAAAACTCCGTACAGTCACCAGAAATAATCCAACGGCTCCAGCAGGCAGGGGCAGAATTTCAGACTCTCCAAAAACGCCAATACTCCGACACTAGTCTTCTGTCAGGTAGCTCCTAAAGAAGACTTCTGAAGAATGCAGCTGATGAGTAACAGGTGTGCCAGGTTCAGTGACTCACTGCCCCGCCTACCTATACAAAACGGGAGGCACCAAAAAACACATAGAGACAAAAACACCACATAACCAGAACCCAGCTCCTAACACTCGTTGGTGGACAGTTATATAAACTGCATCGTGAATTTTCCTTTTATTTGTCATATGGAGTGTAGAAATCTCCAGCACTGGAAGACCTCGGTGAGCGTGTAAGGAGAGGGTCTGTTGGAGATGACAGGTGTCCTCGTGTCGCATGTTCTGTGGATCCAAATAGACTGGAAAACACATCATCCCACAGCTTCCATCACCTGTGGAACTGCACTCACAGAGGAAACTGTCCTTCCTGCATCCACCTCTTCAAGTACACGCAGCGTGAGGCGTGGCAGGCTGGCACCCCTGCTATCACATCCTGCTCCTGGCATCAGGCAGGGTTGATACAAGGTCATAAGCAGATTTGAGATGGACTTTGCACCAGGCTAGCAAGACACACACACACACATATTGCATGCTGCATGGCGCCAGACTTCCTGCTGGAGAGGGATGGCTTTCCCAAACTCTCTGACAGCTTGGGCTCGCTGGTGTCTTAGCTCAGAGTCGCCGAGTTTTGGGCTTGAGCGGTGACCACTTGGCCACGCTCCCATGCACTGTGGCATTAAAAAGGCACGAGACATTAATTAAAAAGCAAAGTGGTGTGACAGTCCTCATGGAGTCGTACAAACCCAGTGCGTTAATGTTGGAAATCCCACTGCTGTTATATTCATAAAAAATGAATCTAAATAATTGTATATCTTTCGATGCTTTTTGCATGCAAACATAAAATATTATTATCTTACAGGTAAACTCACAGTGTGCGCTGAGAAGTTTTTAACTTTGTAATGAACTCTCACAACTGTAAATTCATATCAGATGACACTAAAGAAATTACAGCATTGTATCGTCTATATTTTCACACTGCGGACTGATCATGAAAGTCTTTAATGCAATCTTTTCAGTCCCTCCTGAGTACATATTTATAAAAGTTGTTCACATTCAGAATGGAAAACTTTTCCTAAAGAATCTCTTACATAACACTAAAAAATATCTGATACCAGTGAGTCCATCAGTGCTTTTCAGTCCCTTTGTGTCCCAGGAGCTGGATGTTCGAGTCACTTTTCTGTCGCAGCTTTGTGCTCCAGACTAAAATGATGCATTTTACATAAAAATCTTTCCTCCTTCAGATTCATCCTCAGGAAGCAGCATGTTAGCATAAGAGCTGAGCAGAGGAGACCAAAACGAATTCGGAGGCTCTTTGTTTGCGCTCCCCGGTGATTTGTCTGAGCGCTTTTGTTTTCAGGAGCGCAGCAGCCGCGCTGACAGGCATGAAAATGAAGCAGGACATTTGCTAATGCATCAGAGGTGTTGCGAGCGTCCCCTCTGATTGCAGACGTGCCAGGCTGACTCACGCCCGATTAGGGGGCCTCAAAATAGTAACTTCCCAAAGTAATCAGTTACAGATTACAGTTTACCCGATTAAATCTGCAGTCAAGCTTGTCACAGTTACTGCACGTTACGAGGCACCAAACACAAACCTGCGGCGCAGCTGGAGAGACAGTTTAAGACATGCAGGAGCTCTAACTGAAATCATACTTTCTCCACTATTTACTGAGTTATCTGTAAATATCAGCTGCTGTTCATCATGTTTGGTGACTGTAGAATATTTCGAGGCCTTTTAAAGGAAACAGGGTGAGTTGAAAATTTGCACTTTTAATTCGATTTTTTCGTCCAGTAATTTGGAGCCCTCATAACTTCTGTTTTCAGTGCAGGTAAAAGTATTTAAACTATGTTATGAGATGCAACCAAATCAATGTTACAACCACCTATGATAGCATCACTATCATAGGATATATCATAGTTTCAGCAAACTGCACCGATTTAATGTGTAAGACATGGAGGAACGGAAACAAGCACCAGGCTGTTGTTCCATCTAGTTCCTGATAACTCACTGAACCGAACACACAAACATCAAGTCCCTGCTTTCACTTTGACACTCTGCTGCTCTCAGGCTGAAGCATCTTTGCAGGATGGATGTGACTAAACCTGGAAACAAAGTTCTTGACAGCTGTGGGACCCTTCTGTATTTGCCCCTGTATTTAGCAAAATGATTGCAGGAGGGGCTAACATGTCTTTTGTCCAGCATGTGGACTTCCTGGAACCTTCTTTTTAAGCACCGTGTTTACTGGACACATCTTTGGCCAGATGCATCGGTGCTGTGTTGGTGTGCATTTGTGAGGCTGGTGGATACGCTGCTGCTCTGCAGAGTCTCACTGTTATGGGAGGTGTTGATGGAAGCATTGCACTGTTTGTCTTGGCCTCCATCAGACTGCAGTTTGTGGTGTTTTTCCAGGTGGTTAAAGAAGTTAGTTGTGTTGCATTACTGTGCCAAAACTGTACTAGACTCTTTGAATATGACGACCCTCCTGACCTCTCGTCTTCTGATGTGCCTGATTTTAGTGTATATATGTCTTTTGATGTAGTTTTACTTTTCCAGAGTACATTCAGGAAACTATAAGCTGCATGTCGGGTTAGGCAGCTGTGATTGGTGTGTGCAGGCACATGGTCAGACGCTGATTTAGGGAGCGCTTGATTTGCTTTTGCTTTGCTCCCTGCTGGTGAAGCACACATTTAAATGTTGCCTGATCATGTTCTTTTAACTCTGGGATGCCAAAAGATAAAAATGTGATTAATGATGCAGGTGTAGTTTATGACATAATAGGACAATTTGCATTGCTTTGTTAAATACTTTAAAGTTACTGTACAAAAAATGAGATGAAGTCCATTTATATGCATTTCCAACAAAAGTTCAAAAAGCTCCCTGTGAAACCGAGGGAAACATTAAAATGTGGCTTTTGCTCTTTCTCATTTATCAGGCGTGAAAATGGAGGAAAACTCTGATGGAACAGAGGGGCTGCAAATGTACCATTAGACAGTAGAGCTGTCAGGCTGAATAAAGCCCTATTATATATTCATGCCAAACGGTGACAGACTCTCGCCCTCTGGAGACCCACCTTTGGTCCCTGGCCCACTGCTTGGAAACCCACTCATGTAGTTTAATGTTCTGGTAGAAAATGTGGAGGTGTTTGTTAATGGAGGGTGACATTATGGTGCCTTCCTAGTTTGTGGGCTGTCAGAGTGATTAAGATGTTATTATGTCCCTCTAAGTCTGAAAAGCAAAAGGCCAATGCAGCAAATAAAGAGAGATGTAAACGTTTGATTTGGTTGACGGCAGCGAGCGCGGCTGCTCTGCTGCATTTTAACCACGATCGGATCTTCCCTTCCTCGCGCGGCTCAGCGTCTCACTGAGTGGCCCGAAAGTAGCTTTACAGGTGATAGTGCTTTGTTATTTCTGATATCACAATGGTTCCAAACAGCATCATTATCTCAGATTAGCTCGGCTGTTTTTTTACAGTGCCGATGTGTTAAACCGCTTTAAGGTGAGTGTTTGTGCCTCCGTTCCCGCAGGATGTGAAGGTGCGATTACTCACAGCGGCTGGGGAAAGAGGCAGAGGAGGCAGTTAGAGGAGGGAGGAAGAGTAAATCTACAAATAGCCAGCCCAAAAGAGATTTCCACTCCGCAGCTGAAAAAAACATTAGTGCTCAGCTGTACCGGTGAGATTCTATATTTTCCCAGATTGGGTAGTTTCATTTCAAAGCAGCACACATCAGTGTTTGTGGTGTGGGTGTGCATATTTTGAGTGCTAGCAAAAAGTGGATAGGAGACTTGGTTTCTCCCCGATGTGCCAGCTGGTGCACCTGTTCCAAGTCTGGTTTACTGACTCAGAAAAAGGTCAAGTTCACAGCGGATCTACCCACTGACTTGGACAGATGTCCTGATTATAGCTACAGCCCAGGTTTTGAAGGTGGTTTTATTTGTGTGGAGTTTTCTCTGTTTGAGTAAAGTGCAGAAGATGCATGTCTGCGGTGACTCGGCGCAGATCTCATTTTTATTTTTCCATCGACCTCTATCCAGTCTGGCTAGCTGCATGTTTAAGTTACCTCCACACTGGCTTCACCCTTCAGTCCAAAAGGCAACCTCCATCTTCAGTATAGAGTTTACAGGTAACTTAAATTCCAGTACTTCTTGTATATGCCTAAAAGTGCACACGCAGCAGCATCCTGGCTTCTTTTTGGGTACTCGTGAAAGTGAATCCTTCCAAAAGCTGGCTGATAGCAGCTGGGACACGGTGACAACAATGAATGGCATAAAGTGTTGAAAGCGTGTCCCGAAAAGCATCGCTGGTGTGAATTGTTGGGTCTGGCAGACAGTAACGTTACCTGCCGCCGGCTCTGAGTTATCAGGGTAAACTGAGACAGAGGAAGTGAAGTGGGAGTCTTGCCGACTAAGTGAAAACTTATGGTTCTTTAATTCTAATCTTTTTATGTTGTCAGTCTTGTCTTTGTGTTTTCTTGTTGGTTGTTTTATGCAACATTTGAAATGCTCTGCTGTCTAAAGGTGCTCCACGACTCTTATTCTCAGACAGTTTCCTTAAATAAGGATATAAGCACCTCCTGTTAGTGCGGCAGGTTAATGAATATTCTCCCTTTGATACAAAAAATATATAATGTGGTCATAAATTCATCATAATGAAGGCAGGAGCTCTCCGTGCCCACTTTGCCTCATTAGTAATCTTGCTTTGTGAGGTTATGAATGGAGTATTAGTCTGCTGTGCCTCACATTGTGTTGACGTAGGGCTGCTGTTACCTTACCTGCTCTGTCACCTTTTACAGCAGTGTGCCTGCGCTCTAAAGCACTGAAGGAGAGGAACACAAGATTTCGCTCTTTATCTCAGCACGTTTTACCTCAGCGGCTCTGTGTGGCTCACAATAGGCACCGAGTGCTGGGCAGGTCTCTGGTGGAAATGTGTTTGTGAACCTTGGTCTTTGCATCGTCCTTTCTCAGTACTGTAAATAAGAGCAGTATGCTTTCGTGTCCTGCATGGCGCTGCTGTGTCTGCGGGGATCTGGGCCTTTATCGCTGACTCCTGTGCTGCTGTTTTCACTGAAGAGCACCCTCGGGAACAGGGCAACCATTTGTGCTGTAAATGCTTCTATATATAAGGTGTTATTTATGAACCCAGTGAATGAACCACCATTTGTGGGCTGTCTCTGGTTCAAGAGCCTTACTACACTTTGAAGGGCACGATACTGTTGGCCAGTAAATGTGCCTCGTGTTTATCACAGTGAGAGTTGGTGCAGTAAATAAATGGGAAAGACATCCTGAAATAAAATGAATACGATTAGTCATGATATGTAGTGTACACCCACCCAACTGGACCCTGTTCAATAAAAGCAAGTTTTAAATAATGTATATTATTCCTGCCTGAGGTTGACCAACGAGGTTGCAAGCTGAAAACTGATTATCTGAACATGTCAAATAAATTCATTATATTAGAGATTTGGGTTTTTTGCTTGCCGAATCATCCTGTTATATCAGTGTTTGCATCTTTATTTACTCTTTCTCAGATTGCTGGATTCCCAGAATAATAATGAAGAAAGGAAGCATTTTACCACAAACTTTCATTTTGACTGGTTGATCTGGACACTATGATGGGACCAGGATGCCCTCATGGAGGAATAAATATTCAGGATGTGCAGACAAACATAAAATATGAAATCATGTGCAAATAGAGCTTTAGTTTTTCTGGCTTCTTGTGTGGATGCTGAAGCCCTGAACCTCAAATTTACACTCTCAGGAAATAAAGTATGTTACTGTGTACCTTTAGGGCTACAGCAGCTTGTCCCTTAGCCCTCTTTGAGTCTCTACCCACTAAAGGCTTTATCCATCTTAGCTCTACAACCAGCTCAGGAACTCTGTTACCTCTACGTGCATGAAAACCCATCGATGTCAGGGAGAAACAAGGCCCAAGAGGAAGATACATAACCAACCCCTAACTGTTCACCAACATGTGTGACGGATACAGAACAAAAACTTATCAGAACACCTTAATGATGCCTTGGTAAAGCACAGCTGTGCAGGGATTAGTACTGTCAGCTCACAGCAACAAAGTCCTGGCTGAGGATCCACTGACCAGCTGGGGCCTGTGTGTGGAGTTTGGCTCTTCTCCCCATGCTGGATGGCTTCTCTCTGGATACTCCTCCTAATGTTCAAAGGATTGCATGATAGTTTAACAGGTGATCCCTAATTAGCTCAAGGTTTAAATGTGAGTGTCATTGGTTTTCTTTCTCTGGGTATAACAGATTGATCGACCTGTCCATGGTGCATCAGCTGGGCTCTAGGCTCCAGCACTGCACAGTGCTGAAGCAGCAGACGATGGGTGGATGGATTTCTGTACGGCTCTAGTGGATTGTGGGTTTTAGACACAGACATTGTCCAACTAATTTTGACTGTGTGGGAACATCGGCCCTTGAAACGTACATGCACGTACCTTGAGGTCCAATAATTAGGCACGCCTTGGGTTAAATGTATGTAGATTGGACCAGCAGGTGAAGAAAGAAAACTGTACTGTGCATCTGTTTTCTTTCTACTTGTTTGTCTTGTTTTTTAATTTTTATGACATTTAAATTGATAAGGAAAAAAATCCAATGCACAAATTATTAATGAAGATAATTAATTTGTACTTTTCTCTGTTTTTAAGAATGACGTGTAAAAGGTTTTACTCTGGAAGATGTTTCTGCGTCTCTAACGGTTATATTAATATGAGCTCTCGTAAAGCGCATATCAAAGCGCGTTAGCTTCTATGTCCACTGGGTATCTCCTGAAAAACAAATGCTAAACAGATGCTGAGGGGAACTGTCGTGCGTGACTCCTGTTGTTGCTAAGCAACTACCGGTTGAAATTTGGCACTCTTTGGCTAAAAGTTGTAATATTTTGAACCTCAAGCACTAGCTGCGCTCAGCGCCAAAATCATGCTAATCTCTCAACTCTGACGGGACGGCGCAACAAGGTTCCCAGTTGGAGCTTCTGAGGAATGGATGCCAGTACCGTAAACACATCGCCTCAGAGTTGGATTATGATTTATAAACGTCTCTTACTACAGGGAACTAATCTTTTAAATGTATACCATATTTTAAACATCGTCTTGTGCACTCGGGTCCAAACTGCAGGTAGAACACAGATGGATCCATTATTTTTACCCCTGAAGGGAGCATCAGTAGTTTCACTCCCTCACGCCAGTTTTTAATATGCAAGTATCACAGTTGGTAACTTGTATGGGATAACTGTATCCACATTTTGACTTATTACTACATTTTCAGAACCAGGTCATGTTAATCCCTCTCATTGAAGGTGTATAGCTTTGATTGGCCGTGGTATCATTTGTGTGCTGGGAGACGGAGGTGTGCTGGGAAATCACCTGCTAATATTAGCTTTGTCTTCTGGTCCTATTTAGCCTAACTAGCTTGCATCTGAACAGTGCAAGTTGCTGGTGGCTGTCCTGATTTATTTTAGTCAAAGAATACATGGAAATGGGTGTTTCTGCTGGTGTCCACCACAAGTCTGATGCATTTACTCAGCTGTGAGGCGTAGAGCCCTTCATCTCCAGCCTTCTGAAGTTGTTATAATCAACCAACCAACTCACTGTATTTAGGGATGGTCAAAAGGACAGTTCGTGATCATGCTTCAAGGCAACGATAAGTCAAATAACCAAGGTAAGCATCTTTGATTGGACAATATACCAAACCTTGAATCCAGAAGACCCCACTGGGAGTCGCACCTGTCAGCAAAAACCAGGAAACTGATAAACAATTTTCATGGGCTCAACAAAAGAAGATTGTAAAAATGTTCCTCGGTGTGAGTCTCAAATTCTGCTGGAAGAAGTTGTTGTAAACAGCATGAATCCATCCTGCTGATGCTTTTAGATTAGATACTAACTTACGACAGTAAAGATGCTAACAGTGGCATGTTTCCTTCCTCTGACAAACCGTGACACAGCTGTTCTGCAGGCAGGTGCACAGCCCTCCCCTCACGAGCAGCTGAAGCCGTCGCAGTTCAAATCTTCTGTGTTATAAAGAACTGAGGCAGTTCTCAACATCTTTCAGGGTTAACGAACTCAGATCGTTCATAAATGTGTGTTTCAGCACATTTACAGTGAAGCTGCGTTCACACATGTGTGCGTAGATTCAAATAAACTTAGAACTAACAGGGACAACCAAAGCACCGGATGCGTCCCGAGGCTGCACAGTGCCCATGTCTGCTCAGGGCTTCAGTTCATCTAAAAACGTTCTCTGCCAGCTCACATCAGCAGAACAGCAGAGAAACCTTGCGGGCAGGTTGCCAGTTGATAGCAGAGCTGCTTCAGCTGTGTTCACCTAACTCTGGTGTATTTCAAGTTAAGGTTCTCTAAAACAGCTCCACCTCCACTACGACCGGAGTTATATAATGGAGCTCATCTGTACATAAACCCAAGACTGATGGAGAAAGGCAGAGAGATTTTAGCCGGGCTCACTGCCCTCCTGCTGTCAGCATATGTTTGCAACTTGCTCATGCATGTATAAGCACCTACATGTGTATGTGTGCATATAATATACTTGGAAACCCAAATGAAATCTTCGTTATAACATGTAACCATTGTATACGTGTGTGTGTGTGTGTGTGTGTGTGTGTGTGTGTGTGTGTGTGTGTGTGTGTGCACGCGCCTCTGCACAGCCTAATTTCTGCCCATCTTGCTGTTCTGCCAACAGCTGAATAGACATTTAACCCTTCTCCCTGCTGCTGAAGCCCTGCAGGGCAAAATTAAAGTGCTAATAATAGCATGCTATGGGAGAAGCAGGTTCCAGTTGTCTTGTGTTAGACGCACATGAGCTTTTGTTTCGTCTTTGTTTTTCAGTTGCCGTATGATTTCTTCATACATGAATTTATTGATCCACTATATACAGTCTAATCTGTACAGTGGATCATAATAACATTATAACAAATAATTATTTTCTGTATCACTCATTTAATAAAGTTACATACTCTTAATGCCAGGCCCAAGCCTGTTGAAAAGATTTGGGCTAAATCAAACATAAACCATAAGAATAAGATTTCCATTCTGATCCGGTCGTGGCCCAGATTAACAACAGCTGCCTGCTGATGGCCACAGGGTGGAAACTGTGCATGTGATGCTAAAGACAAAGGACTGTGGGGTTAGGATGAGATGGAGGACGATGATCAGCTGTGGTGAAGCGGGCACATGTCTGAGGGCTGGATGTTTTCATGAAGCCGGGAATTAGCTAAAGAGACCAAAACTTTTAAATGTGCTTTTAATCCTGTAAAGTTGGACTTTCAAACTTGGGAGTCTCTGGGCATCAACTCATGTTTGGAGTGGATCACAAACTAGACCTGCTTTGCTGCCCCTTCCTCTAACTGCCCAGATCTTCCTGTGGTAGAAAGCATGTTAGTACTTGCATAAAGTTTTCAGCCTGATTTGCCAACCAAGCTTCTTCTGTGTGTGCTAAACATTTGTGAGGCAAGTACATGCAACGCAGTAAATACGCATGTTCATAAAAATCTTTTTTCCGTGTTTCTGTTCTTCATGGCCAGCACGTGCTGACACATGTCTCTGCAACACTAAACACAAATTGTCTGCTAAGGCTTTGAACTCGCTCACCTCAGCTTTATTCCACTGTGAGTTGTTTGAGTGCCTTTAATAAACAGCACAGAAACGGCCTTGCGGTGCCCTGCCAGAGAAGTACGGCTGAATCAGCGTATTGACGAGCTGAAGATGAATTTTAAGTGGTGAACAAACGGTGAATGAATCCTCCCTGTTTCTCTCTCCGTCCTTCAGAAACACAAGGTGGATCTGTTCTACAAGGTTCGCCACGTGATGATGGAGCTGATAGACCTGAGAAGGCAGCTGCTGTCCGGTCACCTGACACAAGACCAGAGCAGAGACGTCAAGAGACACATCACCGTCAGACTCGACTGGGGCAACGAGTGAGAAACCACACAAATGTTGCATTAAGACACATTTGCACATTTCCCACACATACAAGTAATACACATAGTTTAAAGGGCAGCTGTTCTTTGTCTGACCCAGACGAGAGGTGCTTCATCCATTTCTGATGAAGCACCTCTCCAAACACGAGTATTCATTTACGTTTTTACGCTGTATCATGTGCATTGGTTGCTCATAGTCACGTAATGCTGCTTCAACCACCAGCTGACCAAGTGGGTCATTTAGGACCTGAGCCTTATACACTGTACTGCCAAACGTATTCACTCGTCTGCATTCGCTCACATATGAACTTGAGTGACATCACGTTCCTAATCCACAGGGTTTCACGTGATGTCAGCCCACCCTTTGCAGCGATAGCAGCTCCAACTCTTCTGGGAAGGCCACAGGTTTAGGAGTGTTTATGGGAATTTTTGATCATTCTTCCAGAAGCACATTTGTGAGGTCAGACACGATGTTGGACGAGAACTCTCTGCTCTAATTCATCCCAAAGGTGTTGGGTTGGGTTCAGGTCAGGACTGTTCAGGCCAGTCAGGTTCTTCCACATCAAACTTGCTCATCCACGTCTTTATGGATGCAGCTGGTCACCATGGAAACCCATTCCATGAAGATCTCTGTGCACTGTCCTTGAGCCACATGAAGGTTGGAGGTCCACAGTGATTGAATCTGCAGAAAGTTGGTGACATCTGCCCGCAATGCGTCTCAGCATCCACTGGCCCCAACGTGGCTTACCACATCTTTCCCAATCACTTCCACTCTACTATAATCCCCCTAACAGCTGACTGTGGAATATTTCATAGTGAGGATATTTCATGACGGGACGTGCACAGCTGGCATCCTATCACGGTACCACGCTGGAATTCACTGAGCTCTTGAGAGCGAGCCGTTCTTCCACAAAGCAGAACTGAATGATTTCGATGGGTGAGTGAATACGTTTGGCAACATAGTGTGTTACGTGCACCGTTGTGACTTCTGGCGTGAGGAGAAAGCGCTTAAATGCAGACAGTGGAGGCCGAGTGAGGTGAACAAAAAACAAGCTTTTATTTTGACCGGGACAAACGCTACAAACAAAACAAAGGCAGAACGAGCAAAGCTAAAACAGCACATGCAGCACATGGTTAGTGGCTTTTTCTTTAGAAAGACCCTTTAGATGTTTGAAGTTTGAAGTCTGTTTGCTGAATAATAATTCACACATGCTGCACTTACATGCTGATGGCAGCTCAGCCTGCTCCCCTGACTCCTACACGGGGCAAACACAAGTGTGATTGGAGGCAGGTGGATGAAGCCGTGGTTGTTAAAGTCTCATGAGAGCACGATGAAAGGCTGATGGGAAACAGATGAAATGGAGAAAAAATGGCTGCTGCTTCAGGATTGAGTTATTACAGTTTTTCTCGATTGCTAAAACACATTTCTTGAAACTACGCCTCATATCCTCACAACAATAAACACAAATCCATAACCTCTCACTCAATTCCCCAAACATCCTATTTCCAGGTCAAAATGAAGCTCTACACCCAAAACTATTCACTCCTGCTGAAAAACCAAACTTTGCCCTCAGACATCAAACACAAGCCCTCAAAAACACACACACTACAACAGAGTTTTGCACACTGGTACAATTAATTCAAAACAATAGTTCCAAAACAAATAGGTTGCTTATGGTTCTCCCCTTCAAAACCCTTGTCACATGATAAACACAAAAGACGCAACCAATGTATGTACAGTGGCACATTGTCATTCATGTACTATACAGTACAACACACACCAGAAACATTATCCCACCTCAGCATCTTGTCTTTGGTCTGGGTCAGGCCAGAGAATCTCATCCACATCACAGGCTATATTGGCCCCAGCCAGGCAGCGGGGGTAAAATCCTCTTGCATGCCTGATCCACCCCTGGCATGCATCTACTGATATGTCTAGGCAGGCCTCTTCCATGGCCTGAAGGAGGTGAACACGGACATAAGGTTCTCGGTCATACACTTTCCACCGCCATGCCGAAAATAACTCCTCTATCGGGTTTAGAAAGGGAGAGTATGCAGGCAGAAAGATATTAGAAAACCTTGGGTTATTGGTAAACCAGTCACGAACCAGAGCAGCGCGATGGAAGCTGACGTTATCCCACACAACAACGTAGTGAGGCTGCTCTGGCTGTGCTGGTTCCCTGTAGTCCAGCTGGAACATATGTTGTCTTAAACCATCAAGAAAAGCAAGGAGAAGCATAGTGTTATAGGGTCCTAGTACGCCATGGTGGTGGAGTACCCCTCGTTGGCTGATGGCTGCGCACATAGTGACATTCCCCCCACGCTGACCAGGGACATTTACAATAGCCCGATGGCCAATTATGTTCCTCCCCCTTTTCCTTCTTTTGGTCAGGTTAAAACCTGCCTCATCCACAAAGATTATTTCATGGGGAACAGGCCGTCCTTCAATCTCAAAGATTCTCTGCAAAACACATAACACAGTAGAGTCAATCGGTACCCTGAACCACAGTTCAAGAGTGCTGAAATGGCAGCATAAACTGTATCAAAGTATCAGTATCAAAACTCATACCTGAACATATTCCACACGTTGGTTCTTCACTCTGTCAGAGTTTCGTTTGAAAGGGACTCGGTATGCCTGTTTCATCCGGAATTGATTCTTTCGGAGGATGCGGTCAATTGTGGAGAGGCTGATGGCATTTATGCCTCGAAAAAGATGATCATCCTCAATCACTCTCCTTTGAATCTCTCGCAGGCGGATTACATTATTTGCAATTACCATGTTTACAAGTTCCCTCTCTTGCTCCTCCGACAAAAGCCTTAACCTGCCTCCACCAGGTGGTCGTCTCTGTGTCCTACAAAAATAGAAGCACTCATTACTGTAACTGTCACACATTCATTTTACAGGAAAATAATGGAAACATACTGAAACTCAAGACACATAAGTTCAGTAACTTACAAGTTACTGTACAAAGCAGTCTTACTGCAAGTACACCTACCTGTTTTCCTCCCTGACGGTTCTGATGATGGAGGCAACAGTGAAGCGACTCAAATTTGGTTGTACTCGTTGCCCAGCCTCCCTCATAGTCATCCCATGGACAAGGACATGGTCAACTAAAGTGGCTCGAATTTCATCCGAGACTGACTGTCTTCGTGCCCTTGCTCTTCCCCTTCCTTGTCGCCGTCGTTCTCCACCTCCACCTCCTTCACCACGTCCTCCTCCTCCTCCACCTCTCCCTCCTCCTCCACCACCTTCCTGTTGTCCTAGACCACCTCCTCCTCCTCTTCCACCACGTCCTCCTCTTTCACCATGTCCTCTTCCTCCACCATGTCCTCCTCCTTCACCACGTCCTCCTCTTTCACCATGTCCTCTTCCTCCACCACGTCCTCCTCCTTCACCACCTTCCTGTTGTCCTAGACCACCTCCTCCTCCTCTTCCACCACGTCCTCCTCTTTCACCATGTCCTCTTCCTCCACCACGTCCTCCTCCTTCACCACGTCCTCTTTCTCCACCACGTCCTCTTCCTTTGCATCTCTTTGGATCCATTGTTTCAAACCTGAATGAGCTGACTTTGGCCCTTTTATCTATCCATCGCAGGTTCTGATTGGTGTGTGCTAAATTTTGACTCCTAGTGTTTCCACCTGGTTAATTGTGTGCTAATTGAGCTCAAGCTATGCTGACTTAAGTTAACATTATTGCATGCTAGTGCTTTCTAAATGACTACATGGTGTAAGCACTGTAAAATGTAGGGATTTGTGTGTAGAGTTTTGCAGTAACAGTTCACCAAATTTGAGTCATGTGTCAAAGCAGGGAATAGTGTTTATAGTTCAGGGAAATGGGTGTGCTTTTTGACCAATAGCGTTACGGTTTTGAAATTTTAGTTTAGAGGCCTGGTTATAGTGTTTAAGCAATCGAGAAAAACTGTAATACTGGGAGTGTTTCAGAGGTTATTTACAGTTTTTTCTGAATGCTTAAACCCAAACTGTGATTCCTGTAGCACAATTCCTAAAACTATGCAGACATATAGCAATACCACTCACTGAGTTTGCAAAACTAAAAGCACAAAAACTGCTTTGCACTCAGTTTGCAATTTTGTAACACACACTTTGCAAAACTGTAGGCACAATTCACTGCACAACACTCAATTACCAAATTTCCAACACACTCCTAGCAAAAGTATACACATGTATGGCTATCATTAACACTAACTTGCCAACTGTCTGGCACACTTTCACATGTGAAGACTTTCTTAGATAATTAGTTCACTTTGCAATCAGCCTAAGCACTATAATACAGGTAAGCTGTGTGTGCGGAGTACAATGGAGGCAGCAGAAAGAGTGAGAAGTAGAGGAGGCCGAGGAAGAGGACGTGGAGGTGAAGAAGTAGGATGAAGAGGACGACAAGGACAAGGAGGAGCAAGAGGAAGACGAGGAGGGGGGAGAGGTAGACGAGGAGGGGGCAGAGGAAGCATGTTCACTGCAGACCAAGTAACCCATATAGTCATTATGGCGATTGCAAATAATCCTATACTTGGAAATAACCACTGGTGTTTGTTTTGATGTGTTTGAATAAACACCAGTACTTGAAGTTTGGATCCCTCTATGCTTATGGATCTATGACAGAAGTATGAGCTCAAACTGACATAGCCTACCTTGTGCACAGAGGAAGCAAAAGCCAGATGTGTTTTGTATTCATACCATCAGTGTGCAGTTGGCGCATTGTGTGCTTAGTAGATGATGGCTTGTGTGTACTGTTTGATACGGAAACACCATTTTTACGAAGGTGTGAAGAGTTAATCTAGCTGTGTTTGCTTTTGCAAGAGAACTACAATGTTTTGATTATTGGGTGACAGGTTTTCTTATTTGTGTGAAGAGTTTTGCAAAATTAGCCAATAGTTACAAAAAATGTGCTTAAGCAATCAGAAAAAACTGTAAAGCTTCGTTCTGCTGTCAGAGGGGACGAGGCACACTGAGGTGATATGAAGGGGGATGGCGATAAGTGCTGCTTTTATTATAATTAATAGTAAAAGAATTATTCAGGGTACCGCGGGGTGTTTCAGGTCATGTGACTGCTTCCAGTCATTACTGATGCTGCTTTAATAGAGTTCACATTTAGATATAAGTAGGAACTACTTACCGACGATGTGATTTTAGCACATCAGTGTAAAGCAGAGTTATTCGTCCAGTCAGTGGCTTTGCTAAAGAGAGAAGCAGCTCAGTGAATCATTTTAGGCTGCAAAAGGGCCAAAAAGGAGCTAATGAGGTGCTACTTATCTTGTTGCTCTCTGCTAATTCAGTCTCCAGCTGGTAAAAAGAAGTGACGTGTCATGTAACAGAGCAGCAGACGTAATTCATAGCCCGAAAGCCAGTTCATGGTGAAAGGTTGCATTGCAGGAAAACAAGCTCGCTTTCATCATTTCAAATAATGGCTCCATTGTTCCTGATGCATCACGAGCATGGAAGTGTGTGCATGGAGAACACAACTTATCAATGAATCCATGAATGGCAAACATTTGTCGGGTCAAGTGTCTCCAGCATGAGGACATTTAGTGTGTCTGAGGAGCCTGAATGTGAGGTTTCAGGGTTACACGTTTGATGCGTGTACGCCGATAATACTGATGTGGTGCAAAGACGCACTTCCTTCTGCTGTTTCGGTTCATGCTACATCCTCGGTGAGAACAGCTGGAGGGCACAAACAAGCTTTTGCTGCCACACGTGAACTAGACTTGACCTCCATCTATGCTGCTTCGATGTGTTTTACTTTTCTCCTCAGTGCCAGTCTCCAAATGATCATTGCTCAGTACTACATTCCTCTCTGGGTCGTTGCAGGACTGATATTCTGAGTCATCCTGAACTTCACACAGTGTCAAACCTTTGCCTCAGGCTGTCTTTAGTCAGACGACCGTCACAGCAGCCAACTCTGAACCTCTGTGTGAGGTGAAGGACCCTCGTTTGGATCAGAGATATCTCATCATGCTCCTGCTGGTGCAGCCCAAAAATGTGCAGCGCCTGGCTTCAGAGCAGCGTCAGACATACTTGATTAGATATGTACAAAGATGAGTAATAAGCAGTTAATTATAGTGTCGTTAGAAACCTTTAACAACCCATTCAGCTTTACCCTCAAACCCCAGGCTGTAATTTTATTTTCTGTTTCCACTCAAGCCTTTACTTTCACTTGACATATACAAATACATAAACACCTGATTGCATTTTTGAAGCTGTGGTTGGCAGTGATGAAGAGTTTGGTTTTCAAACCAGATTTAACCCGATTTCAGCCTTGATGGATGCGCATGTTAACACATCAAAGATGGACGTTTAGTTTCTCATTCACAGTTTAAGAGGCCATCTTATTCATTCGGAAGAACATTGTGCACAGCGCCTTCGAGTGCGCGAGTCCACCGGCCTGTAACTGAAAGATGTGGTTGTTGAGATTGAACAGAAAATAATGCTGAGGAACAATATCCCCAGAGCCCCTCTGAAATTACTTTAATATACTCTGTGTGTGTGTGTGTAGGCGGTGCACGCTTGTGTGTGCAGAGGTGGCTGGAAAGGTTTGTGTACCTGTGTTGGAAATGCTTTTTGTGAAGGTTAAATGAAAGACGCTCTGCTGCTCTCCGTCTTTGTTTCTGTGTTTCAGACACCTCGGTCTGGACCTGGTGCCGAGAAAGGAGTTTGAGATGGTTGATGAAGACCAGATCAGCGTGTCAGACCTTTATAAGATGGTAAGTCAAGTCACACCTGCTCACACACTGGATTCATGACGGCTGTAGTGCACACAGTGATCCCACATCCTGGATACGTTGTGTAAAATAAGACAAAAATATCCTGCTGCTCATCTCATTTGTAGGTTGTAGCTTTTAATCAGGCATCCTCTAAAATCTGCATATTATTTGCAATTCTTTTAATTTTCGTTATCCGCAGATGATGAGAAGGATGTTAAATAACCAGCAGCAGGAGATTGAATTTGATGAGCAGGTTGTGCTGCAAACTGAGCAGTTTTCTCATTTTTCACAAAATTAAATCATTTCAAGTATTAGCACATAAAAGTAACATGAAGTGAATTTTGTGCACATGAATATCAGTGACTGACTGTTTGCATTTGCAGGTCTCAGCTTGTCACCGTACTGATAAATTAATAAAGTCGTGTTACTGTGAAACTGTGAGAAAGCTTTTTGATTCAGAAACAAACGAGTGAACAGCTCTGACGTGGAATTATCGGAGATTAATGTTTTATTTGCTTTTCTCCCTGAGAGAGCACATTTTATTCCATTTTCTGGGTCTAACACAGACCTGCTGGCTGTACCTTGATGATTACAGGCTGGATTCACTTCACAGTTGGAGGGAAGCTTTAGTTTCCAATCAGAGAGCAGGCTGGACCCCGAGGTTTAAACAGCAACAAGCCTCAACAGTTGGCAAAGTAATCGTGTGGCGACTGGTGAAGATCAGCAGATATCTCACTGAACCGTTCATTTTAGACTAAAATCTTTTGTCTATACGAGGATGATTCAGGAAGTTGTAACGTGAGTAATAACTATGAGCCATTTGTTGTCTCTGTGGCTGCAGTGAATCAGAGTTTTGATGCTCGAAGCGCGTTTCGATTCCGCGTCATGCTGCTCGTCCTTTTCCCTTTTCATCTTTTCTCTGGCCTCGAGCGGCGCCTGTTACCAGAAACAGGTTTCTCGCTCACGTGACCTTCGTCTCATGCACACGACGTTTGAAACTTTGAACACCAGCAGGAAATCTGACGTCGCTCTGCTGGTGGCTTCATCCGGATACCTTAAAACTGCTAATCTGATGATCTGAACCACCGACTGTAAAATTACCGTCCCGCCTCTGTTAACTTGTTCACAAAAGCATAAATTTGAATAGTTTCTCCTGTTATTGGAGCTATTGTGTTGTATTTGAGTGCTACTTTAAATATCATAAATGAATGGAGTGAATGACAGTCGTAGCCTGCAGACAGCATGAGAAATAAGAGCAGAGTCAAGGTCCTGAATAATCACAATTTCAAACCGTCATCATCTATGAGAAAACTCATAAATCACTATAAGTACAGTAAATATTTATAAATCAGAGTGAATATGTGTTGAATAATTAATACTGCACATGAAGATGTGAGATTTAAGCACATCAAAGTTAAACATTATAATCAATCTTCTGTTTTTTCAGAAAACATATTTTATAGCTTGTTTTGTATTTTTTTAAGTTAAGCTTTTAAATCCTTAGTGATAGTTTGTTCCCTGTGACTGAACAAAATGAGCACTTAGAACGTGTAACAGCAAAAGAAAAACCTCTTAGATATGAAAGAGTAAAGCTGTGATGGATCTGAACAGAAATGTCAAAGATATTTTCAGTTTCTTTCATCTGCTTTCCTTTCATCGTGACATTTGTCACATGTCAGAGAGCTTTGTGACATCATCGACTAATTTCACATTTTTGACCAATATTCAAATGTAAATATGTAAAAGGAACAATATCTTCCAGCAAGTTTTAATTCTGGACACTCGGGCAAAGAGAGGAGCTGAGCTGTCATCTGATCACCGGTGGTGAGTTGGATCGGGTGGCGTGGAAGGATGCTGGACAGACTCTGGTCCAGGAGATCTCCAACTGCTCCCTAAAGCAGATGTTTCACCTTCATTGCTGAGATGCTGCAAGGAGCTGGAGCCGGTTGGTGCCTGTTGTCATGGTGACAAACCAAATAGTGGACCCCGGAGGTGAAGGGAGCTTCTTCATCAAGCTGAAGAAGGCATGCTATCGGGCTTGGTTAGTGGGACTTCAGATCCAGCTGCTGGGTACCAGCAGGGCAAGCAGAGCGCCACTCGGTCGGTAGATGAAGCTAAAACTCGGGTGTGGGAGGAGTTTGGTGAGGCCACATGGAACAAGACTTTCAGACTCCTTGAGGCGAACGTTCCTCAGAGACTTGGGTCCATGTTGACGTGACAGCCTCACACAGCTGCTGATTTGTCAGCTGCATCCATGACATGAATCTCGTGTTCCAGCACATCCCAGAGGTGATCTGTTAGGCTAAGATCTGTTGTGGAGGCCATTAGAATACGGTCAAGTCATTGTTGTGGTTAAGAAATGAGATGATCTGAGCTTTGTGATGCTGTTGCCTTCCTGTTAGCTCAAATCACTCAGCCACAATCTCCTCTGACCCCTGAATTGTGTTTCTGTGTAAACCTTAGAGGTGGCTGTGCGGGGAAATCCCTGCAGATTTGAACCTTCTGAATGACTCAGCTCAGCCCGTCTGGCATCAACAACCACGCACGTGAACCGAAATCACCTTTCTTTATTCTGATGCTAATTTTACATTTCAGCAGATTTTCTCAACCATGTCAGACTTCCTAAATGCACTGAGTTGCTGTGATGTGATTGGTCGATCAGACAACAGGTGTAAAGCAAACTAATTAACAAAGATGAAGACAATGCCGCAGACAAAATCCTGTCAAGATTTTTTAACCTGTAATTTGCAGCACTCAGGACAATTAGATTGTGTAGGCTATAATAAGCAATAGAAGCGAACCAAAAACTAAACACTGAAACAAAACATGCTCACAAACGTATTTCATGAAGGTTAAACTTGTTGCTGGAAATACTAAAAATGAAGTGTTTATCTTTGTTATACTGGAGTCTGTGGATAACTTATAACCTGCGTCACATTTCCAAGGCTGCTTTAAAAAATATGTAACTATTAAATAACTCTAGCCTATTAATGGTAGTGTGCAGTGCTGCAGCATGAGACGCATTCTTTGTTGTTCATGGTCTGTCGGTAATACTTGATGTTCCCTTTCTTACATCAGTCCTGCTTTAAATAGCTTCACCAGCCAAACACCGTAGTCCTGGTGATTCCCCTTTGTTCTGTTGCTTGGAGACCGATCTGGAGATGGGACGTGAGAAAGGGGGAGAAACAGGAAGGGAGTGAGAAAAAGGTTAAGTTATAGATGGTTGGATCGAAGATGAGGAAGAGTGAGCATGAGAGAGAACCGCGAGTTCTTTCTGGTAACAAACAGACAAAGAAGGGCAGAGAAAGAAAGTTACAAAGTTACTGCTGATTGATTTGTTTTTGAGTCGTGGAAATGAATGTTTTTAAATGTGACATTTGAAAAGGTCGAGATGAAGAAGGAAAACAGAAGATGTGATGAGATTCATCTTTAATGATCTCAGTGATGAATTTGCATTAGTGCAGCAGCAGGAGAGTGCGAGATTCATCACGGGCGGAAAACAATCACGCAACGAGAACACAATGTGAGCGAGAGGAAACTTTCCAACAGTCGCATGCAAATGCACATCTGACATTAGCAGTTAATCGGCTGTTACACACACACCGCCAAACTTCTGAAATAGACACATGACTGTAATGGAGATTATTTAACAGTCAGCATCGTGCACCCAAAACATCTTGGGTTTGGATCCCGTGTGTGTGGACTGCATGTCCTCTCCAGGTACACCGGCTTCCTCCCACAGCCCAAAGAGGTGCAGTTAGCGGGGTCAGGTGTGAATGATTAGCCCTACAGCAGACTGGCAACCTGTCCAGGTGTACCCACCTCTCACATCAAGCTCAGATTAGCTCAAACAGGCTCCCCCTCCACCCTGAACTGGATAAAGTGGAAGAAAATGGACGGATGGATTATTTGAGAGTTAACTTACAGCCCTGATATGCAGGTTAAAAGCAGACTTTGAAATCCTACTATGACAACATATTAAAATGTTGAAATTTAAAGAGATAAGTGTTGAAATATATTCGCATGTTTAAAGAAATGTGGAAAAATTGCATAATGCTTAAAACACACACAGGAAACAGGTAACAGTAATAACATGATTGGCTCTGTCAGTCTGTGTGCGTGTGAGAGTTTAGCAATTCGAATTAGTTGGTAGCTGCTCTGTGTTTATATTCTTGGACTGCTGGTGGAGCTTTGCATCATTCACAGCTGAAAATAAATCATTACTCGTCTTATACCGAGCGTTGATGCATCACCTCGGGTTCATCCTGAAGTTTCAGCTCCTCGCCCTCTGAGGCCGCGCTCACTTTTAGCCAAACAGCAGGCTGCATGCAAAGACAGTCTGAGGCCTGAGCTTCTGCACACACTGACCTGATTATTTAAAGCAAGACAGCGTCTCTGTAGGCGCGTCTGCAATCCAGAAATGTCACCCACTGAAAACATTTGGCTCATTATGAGCCTGGAAACATGACAGAAAAGCAGCTATAAAAGCGTTTATCACAGAAGAGAGGAAAAATGTTCAGCGTTCAGAATCACAGTAACCAGTCTCAGTGCCTCAAGAGGAAATCCTGCCCCGTCCCAGCGAGTCTGCAATATGTTGCTGTCTTTATCCAAAAAGCAATAAAGCTGAGTTTAACTTTGATATTTTGTCTTTGTACAATCTAAAGTCAATCCAGTGAGGATTGTTGTAGAGGTAAAGCAGGGCAGCTAGTGACTTGCAGGTTGCTGGTGCAATTCCTGGCTCTCCCAGTCTGCACACCAACGTATCCTTGAAGAAGGAGAACTCCGAGTCGCACACACACCCCAAGATGTGTGTGACTGACACGTGTTGTGTAAAGAGCTTTGTGTGCTCGAGTAGCGCTAAGAAACAATTTGTTTAAATTATTGCATGACCTTATTTTAATCGACTGTCCCAACCTTTTTAATAGCAGGTTTTAAAAATTCAATATAAAGAAGATGAGGAGATACGGCTGCCATCGTTTAATTCCCTCCTCAGGTTGTAATATTTGCAGATAGCTTTCAGCTGACAGTCATTACCCGGATTCATCAAACAGGTTTTTACTTCCTGCTGCTTCTCGTCTCACACAGACACTCGAGAGATTTAGGGAGACAACTCGGAGTAATGAGTCTCTGGGGCATTTTTATCTTCTGACAATGAGGGGAAGGGAATGGACCACGATAAAGTAGATAAGAGAGGAGAGGAGACGAGGAGACAACACAAGAAGGAGATGAGAAGAGGAAACGAGAAGAGAAAATGAAATCAGACAAGAAAGCAGATGAATACAGAAAAGGAGAGGAAACAAGGACAGAGTATAGTGAAGGAGAGGATATACAGTAAGGAGAGGACAGATAAATGAGAGTGGATAGGAAAGCAAGATAGGATAGAAAAGGAAACAAGAAGAGAATAGAAAAAATAACAAAGGAGATTAGACAATGAAGGAGAAAAACAAGCCGATAGAGAAGGAAAGGAAGCAAGGAAATGGTGAAAAAAGGAGTAAACTGACAAGGAGATAAAAGAAGGAAACAAAATGATAAGAGGTTAATAAATGAAAGGAAACAAAGAGAAAATAGGAAAGAAGGAGATGCTAAAGGAGAAGAAGCAAGGACTGAGTGTTGAAGGAAATGAAAAAAGGAGGGCAGACCAATGACAGTCATTGGGGCAGACAGTGAAGAAGAGGAAACAATAAATGAGAAATGAAGCAAGGACATAGGATAGTAAAGGAGACTAGAGACCTGAAAAGGCGAAGTGAAAATAGGAAGCAAAAGGAGGAGAGGGAAAGGAGGAGAGGAAACAGCGAATGATGATGAACCAAGGAGGGAAAAAGGAAACAATAAGAGGAGAGAGATGATCGACCCCTCAGCTAATAGTTTGTGTGTCTCTCTTTCGCAGCATCTTTCTAGCAGACACAGCGTACAGCAGAGCACCACACAGGTACGTGGACGTACTGCAGTAATGTGTCTCATTTACTTCTCATTTCAGAGGCCCAAACAGATTTATGGGACACAATTAAGATACTTCCAGCAGAAAAAACTGCTACAAAGTAGTAGTAGTAGTAGTAGTAGTAGTAGTAGTAAGAGTAGGAGTACATTTTACAGAGTAAAGAGCCTGAACTGGGTCACAAAGAGAATCCTTGAAAATATTTCCATATATCATTCATGTCACCAAGAAACTTTTCTCGTGCCTTTTATCATTAAAATAAATGGAGATATGAATTCAAAGCATTTAAACAGTTATGTTCTACAGTATTTACAAGCTTAGACCCACAGCTGTGCTCTGCAGCACTCTATCCTACTAATGCTGATACTTTCATCACAGAGTGTGAGTGTGACTCTTAGGCATCACGCTGAGACGGTGTGCAGATTTAAACTGCAGCAGCATCACTTTGATGCTAAAGAACCAGAAATTTGATGCATGTTTTTGAGCAGTAATATGTGTAAAAACCTTTTTATGTACTGTTAAGGTTCAAAATATTGGGGATGGAGACAAGAGAAAAAACCACAATAACAACACTGGTCCGGCCGGGTTGAGTCAAACGATGATTTAATGATCACACACGTGGGAGATGGACACTGATGCAGACCGCCTCAAAATCTCAAAATGGTGGAGCATTGCTCAAACTTTTATAACCTCTGGTGCCTCCACCTTATCATAAAAAGCCTAAACATTCACATGCTCTCTCTCACACAGCGCCTAAGCTACGACCTTGGCTCCCTGTTTATCTGCTCCTGCTGAAATGGGGCAGAAAACTCCAGCACACTCTGTTCTCTTCTACTCAGACAAATTAGACAATAACCTTCTGCGAACAGTATTTCTTATAACTCAGCAATATAATGCATCATAAAACAATATCATTCATTCACAACAAGTCAGCAATTTAATGTAATGCAAATCAGTTTAACTAATGCAATAGTTATCAGCTTCTTCTAATTCAGGAGAATAATGCAAACTAAAACTACATAATAATTCACAATCTTTAATTAGGGGTATAACATGGCATAAAATAATATCATAATTTTACAGTACTTACACATCAAGTTAAAGTTAAATAAAAACGGTATATTTTAAGAAGATTTCATAGTTTACAGATGTTTCTGTTCAGCCAGGAGGCTTTGGTGTATATGTTTACTAAGACTGTCACACAATGTCTTTGTATTCTAATATGTGTATTTATATATTTTGTTTGTTTGGCTGCTTTTTTTGTGTGTTTTAGGGCGACAACGCCCGGCAGAGACATGGGGAACCTTGTAGAGTTCCAGTACCTCATCACCTGCTGGTCAACCTGAAGAGCTTCACCTACAACAGCATAGGCGAGGACACGGACATATTCTTCTCCCTGTACGACCTGAGAGAGGGAAAGACCCTCAGGTAGGTGGCAGCTGAACAGTCGAGCACAGAGGTGCAGATTTCCAAAAAGTGTGGGTGACACTCTTTACTCGTTTGATGTTTCGCAGCACCGGCTCTGTGATGATTAGTCTTTTCATATTTGTGCTGTAAAGCTTGTTGCTGTTCGGTCAAGTCAAACTGCATAGAAACATTTTCCACAACAGTTTGTTTTTCACTATAATAATTATTATTTTTTAATTTAACATTAATAGTCTCTCACAATAAATAAATATCCTACCAATCAGCATTCATTGCCATTTTATTCTTTTATAACTTCAATATTGATTTGTGGACAACAGCCAGAATTTTCAGTCCCATGTTTGGTTTCTTGACATTGTGACACGACGCCATCACAGGAGAAACACCCTGATTATCAGCAGCAGGTAAAGCTGAATGTCAGCAGCACAGCAGGAGGAGCAATTATCCTTCAAATGAGCAAAGAGGAAACAGATGCAAGGAGACGCTTACAGAGACAAAAAGTCTGTAACTACGCTAAGCTAGGATGCTAACCTGAAGGAGACGACCTCAGCTCTATGTGACCCTGAAAAAGTGACCCTGTGTCCCAATAATGACATTCATATGTTACTGAATTGCTTTCTGTGGAGCCCCTCTGGTGACATGAGTGGGGAAAATTGTTAAGTTAATGATGCTTTGAAGTGAGACAGTAATAAATAAGTTATAGGACTGTAATAAATACACTGTGGCCATGTTTTGGTTAGAAATCAGTGTGTTGATCACACCGAGTGAGCACGGAGGCTGTTATCACCCAACAAGTAAGAGGAAATGATATTTAAACTTTATTGAAATTTTAATATGAATTCCTGTGATTTTCTTCATTGATGTTGTCAGGTGGGGCTTTAATGTTTTAGCCTGGCCCAAATTCTTCAACGTCATCTCAAGTCAACCGTTAGCTGAAACTTGGACACAGCTGAGTTTTCCAGCAGGACGATGATCCCACTCTCTGTTTAGGGAGAGATAACCTGGCTAATATTAACCTTAACCAAACATTGCTGTAGGTGTATGTATATATTAGACTTATATACTTTTGATCCAGTGTGGATCAGAGAAAATCCAAATTAAACTTGTTCAACCAATAGTTGCTTTTTAAAGCCGTAAATAGAAAATGTCATGAGAATATTCATTTATTTTTCCGAGTATTCGCTGTTTTTTTGTTCTGGGCCTACTCAGTGCTATAAAAAGTTCTGAATACAGGCTGACATATGAAAAAGTTTCACTGCGTATTTTGGGAATTTGATCTTTTGAATCTGTTGATGAGTGAATCACTGATGATTGCATGTGTGAGTCACAGCGATCCGGGTTAGAAACCTTTAAATAAACCAAACGCTAACACACATTCAGTAATACAGCTTCCTTTTGAGGGAAAACCAGCACACCGCAGACCACGGCCTCTCTATGTGAGGATCTAAACGTATTCTACGCTAGATTCGACACAGCGAACACCATGAGACCGGACAGTGTGCGCACCGCGGATGACGTCAGTGCGCACACTGTGTCTGAGGAGGATGTGCGGAAGTGCTTCAGGAAGGTGAACGCACGCAAAGCTACTGGTCCGGACGGGATTCCCGGCCGCGTCCTCAGGTCATGCGCGGCTCAGCTGGCTGGAGTGTTCACGCACATCTTCAACCTTTCCCTCTCTCTGTCTGTAGTCCCAGCCTGCTTCAAAATGGCCACCATCGTCCCTGTACCCAAATCCTCCACCATCTCCTCATTGAACGACTGGCGACCTGTAGCCCTGACCCCCATCGTAAGCAAATGCTTCGAGAAGCTGGTCAGGGACTTCATCTGCTCTGCACTACCCGACTCACTGGACCCTCTACAGTTTGCATACCGCCACAACAGGTCCACTGATGATGCCATAGCCCTGACACTACACACTGCCCTGTCACACCTGGAGAAGAGAGACACGTATGTGAGGATGCTGTTTGTAGATTACAGCTCAGCATTCAATACCATCGTTCCCTCGAAGCTGGACAGGAAACTGCAGGATCTAGGACTGAGCAGCTCCCTCTGCAGCTGGATCCTTAGCTTCCTGTCTGACAGACGCCAGGTGGTCAGACTGGGCAGCATCACCTCATCCCCCATCACACTGAACACTGGTGCTCCACAGGGGTGTGTACTGAGCCCTCTCCTGTACTCACTCTACACCTACGACTGCACAGCCACTAACAGCTCCAACATCATTGTGAAGTTTGCGGACGACACTACAGTGGTGGGTCTTATCACCAACGGTGATGAGACGGCTTACAGGGAGGAGGTCAGCGCCCTGACCCACTGGTGTCAAGACAACCATCTCACCCTCAACGTCGCAAAGACAAAGGAGTTGATAGTGGACTTCCGGAGGTGCAGAGAAGTACACACCCCCATCACCATCAACGGCGCTGCTGTGGAGAGAGTGAGCAGCTTCCGGTTCCTTGGAGTACATCTGGCTGAGGATCTTACGTGGTCAGTACACACAAACAAAACAGTGAAGAAGGCGCAGCAGCGCCTCTTCTTTCTCAGGAGACTGAAAAGATTCGGCATGAGCCCCCGCATCCTCAGGACCTTCTATCACTGTGCCATTGAGAGCATCCTCACTGGATGCATCACCACCTGGTATGGCAACAGCACCGCCTACAACTGCAAAGCTCTCCAGCGAGTAGTGTGGTGCTCTGAACGGATAATTGGAGGTGAGCTTCCCTCCCTCCAAGACATCTACAGGAAGCGCTGCCTGAGGAAAGCGGGGAGGATCATCAAGGACTCCAGTCACCCCAGCCATAAACTGTTCAGACTGCTTCCATCAGGAAGGAGGTTCTGCAGCATCCGGTCCCGTACCAGCAGACTGAGAGACAGCTTTTTCCACCAGGCCATCAGACTGCTGAACACGTCATAGACACCTCAGCTTCACTACTGGAACTTCAACATTATGCACTCCACACTGTATATAAATGCCACTTGTTTTGCACATATTCAACTCTGTATATTTTATATATTTTATTATTATTATTATTATTATTATTATTATTTTATTTTATTTTTTTTACTATTTAATTTGTAAAAATGTGTATACACACACACACACACACACACACACACACACACACACACACACGTAGGAAAATATTTAGTATACACATCCAGAAATGCATACACTATTATATATTGTACATATATTTATTAGTTTCAGGTTGGCCATTCTTGTATTTTGCTCGTTTGTGTTGTTGTGTTTGCACATCTCTGTTGCTTGTGGGGCTCGCACACAAGAATTTCACTCGCATGTGCTGTGCCAGTGTGCCTGCACATGTGATGTGACAATAAAAGTGATTTGATTTGATTTCATTTTGTTTGAAAACACATAACTAAATAATAAATAACAATTTGATGATGTTGACATTTAGTTTCTGTTGTGTATCTGAGGCCAGAGGAAGTTTTTAATCGGCTTTAATGGAAGAGTATGTGAACGGTCTGCCAGGATCATGAGGCTGAAGCTGGGAATCGCAGGACTGATGTTGAATGTTAATAATGACCCACAAGCTGGGTGTGAGTCAGAACAGTGAGAAGAGTTCTGGATTAAGTTGGATGAAGAGGGAGGAAGATAGGGCGGAGGAAGGTGCACACAGGTGGAAGGTATCTTAGGTAGAAGAAACAATCTAAGAGACTGCAAGGTGGTGTCGGGGAGAAGGCGGGTGTTCGGCATTGGATGGTAGACTGTAGGATGACTTTAGACACCAAGGAGAGGAAGCGAGGAGCCGAGGATTAATGTGGTGGAAGCTGAAGACAGAAGGATGCTGTGAAGAGTTCAGGAAGGACTTGAGACAGACTCTGGGTGGGAGGGAAGAGTTACCAGGTGAAGATCAGCGAGCAGCAGTTTGGCTTCGTGCTGAGACGACAGATGTTTGTTTCGAGTGTTTTACGGCGTCTTTGTGGATCTAGAGAGTTACGGGGCATTATGGGGTGCCTAACTCAGCAGTGAGTTAATTAACCGAACCCCACGCTTGGCTTTGGACTGTTGGAGGTGGGAGTAGCCAGACACACCGTGACAGGCAGAGCAAAGTCCACAGACAAAGTCTTCAGGCTGGATTCAAACCCAGGACCTTTACAGCACCACGCCACAGTGTGCTGCTGTAAATATTACATGACCCCCCCCACACCACCGCCTGACGAATACCCATCAATTATGCATTCGTGCAGAGATCTCAGTGCCAACATGAAGAAGCAGTAATGTCAATAAGGAGGCTGATAAAGGCCACGTTTATGAGTGTTTGGGGGAAATAAATGTAGAGCTGAGTCTGTGAGGATGTTGATGTTTAGCAGACAGGACGTTTTTGGCTCTGTGTGATGTCTGAGCGAGGCGAACGTGTTCCCTCCAGGGAAAGAAAGAAGCTCGGTGAGCAGCCCCTTTTCCCCATTCTGGTTCTCTCTGTATCATCATTACAAACTAGCTAATAGGCTCCGTCCTCCCATCACACCAACAGTCCAGAAATAAGTTGACCTTGGCAGCTTGTTTTCACAGCCAAGTCTGACTCAGCGTTAGAGTCTAATGACCAGAGCTGCTCCTCTGAGATGCTCAGATGACAGAGGAGAGGAGACCTTCAGCAAACTTTATTGGTTTCATTTTTCATCTACAAACATAACCAAAGAGACAGTTTAACATATGTACAGTCACAGCTCCCCGATCCTACACACAGGAACTAAATAAACGCCTCAGTGCCTGACTTTCAAAACATTCAAATCTGTTTACCTCCAGCTCATCTCTCTACTCAGTACTTACTTTTAAAAGTTTTGCTTTAACCGTCCACCATTTTTTCCCAGAAATTTCTTCAACCTTAGATTTGCAATGAATCCTGGGCCACGAGGGATACACCCGACCCGTCCTTCAAATCCAGGGAACAGGAGCACGCATTTGTAGACTGCATTTGGAGGAATTTGGACAGCCTTCATCGCTTAGCTGTGATGTAATCAGCCTTGAATTTGGACGTAGCCGTGAAAATCCAAAAGAAGAAGCGCAGTCCAAACGTCCCGAACTCTCTCCACAGCTCCACACGCTCACAACCACCTTCACACACTCACTCACACTCCCAGCATGCACTGCAGACAGAAAAGGAGACGGCGTCACAGCTGCCTGAAACGTTCTAAATAATGCTTCAGCTGCTGAGACTGTTTGCCCTGAGAGGAGCTCTGATCGGTGCAACTAAAGCACCAGCCTGTGTGGATCCCTCTGAGGTGGAGGCTGAGGTTTGTGATGTGGTTAGATCTCAGCAGGCGACGTCTCTTTTCTTTGGTTTTCATCCCAAAAGTCATCCCAGTGTCTCTGTGGGGATTTTTTGACTCGAAGCTGAAACCTTTCTTCCCTCCTCGCAGTCGCCACAGGCAAACTGAAGACTCCTACATGCTTTGGGCATCAGCAAACAGTGTTTTATTGTCAGGAAATCTAAAGTAATAACGTTTTTTTTAAAACAGTTCAGTTTTTAAAAGTTCAGGAAGCAGAAGACTCAAATTTCCTCCTTTTAAGCTTAAGCGCCTTTCATCAGATTGCTGCTTTGGGGTTTGCAGATTTCTCGTTTGAGTTCAGGTCGAAGTGTTTCATCAGGATTTTGCAAAACTGGTGTTTTAGCAATAAGCAGACTAAACAGTTTCATGCTGAGCTCTGTGTCTGTGAATCTTTTCTCTCACACTCCAAAGTTGTGTTTGTTTGGTTCATTTGCAATTAGAAATTTGCAGGTAGGTGAGAATCTGAGTGTGAATGGTTGTCCTTCTCTAGCATCTCTCCATCGTGCACTCTTCCTCTCCATCAGTGTCAGCTGGGACTGGCTCCAGCCCTCCTGTGACCCTCTACAGGATTAAGTGGGTATAAGTGGGTATAGCTAATGAAGGATGGAGTCATTTGGAGTAATTTCTTGTAAACACAAAGGCTAAAATGAGGCCGATGGTGTGAATTTCAATTAGTTCTTATTCTTAATGTAAAACCGAAAAGTACAGAGTTTGCCAAGAAAAACAAAGTGAGAACACGAAGCCGACGGCTCAAAGCAAAGATGAGAAGAAGCTCAAAGAGACTTCAAAGTGATCGCCATGGTGATTGTACTCTAAAAACACGAACAGGTAGAAACCGTCCTGACTGCTCACCGCTGCCTTTCTTACTGCTGAAGTTCAGGCTCTGGCTGCTGGGCTCGGCAGACGGCTTTAACCACACTGGGCTCTTTGCTAGCCGGCTGTCTGTGCAGACACTTGGAAAGAGCCGCTGTTGTGTTGGTGGTTTGATGCAGTTGTGTCTGTCCTGGGCACAGTTTGCACTTAGTTTGTCCGAGTCTCCGCTCCTCAAGAGTTGCAGACAGCTCTGCTACTTTCCTCCTTATGTAAAAAACTTGACCTGCTGTCAGCATCAATGCTGGAATTTTACCCAGAAGACTGAGGTTCAAGTCGAATGCTGGACTTTGACTGTTTCACTCATTTCTAGACATGTAGTTTTTACTCACTGCTTTGAGGGATCCTCATCATGGACATCAGTGTTGATTGTTGGTGCCACTGTTACACACTGTGTTTGTTCAGGCATCAACACCTTGACACGGTGGCTACAGTGGTGTGAAAAGTGTTTGTCCCCTTCCCTTTTGCATGTTTGTCACACTTAAATATTTCAGATCATCAAACAAATTTAAATATTAGAAAAAGATAACTCAAGTAATTTTATTGTTAAGGAAGAAAGAGCCAAACCTACACCTGTGTGAAAAGTGATTGCATGTTTTAGGCAGTGATGGAGGCACAAGTCAGATGCTGGAATTTCACTGTAAAGCCTGAGGTCCCCGTCCTGCGTCATTAAGGCTTCTGTTTAACATTCATTTGAGCGTATTTGTGTGGTTGGTTTGGGAAGAGATTATGATTCGAGGTAACTCGCTGCACTGGCTTCTGGTTACGTTTAAAATCAGTTTGAAATCTTGGATTTTACTGTTGTGGCATTACGAGGTGAGGCCTCACATATCGCGATCTTCTCCATCCTTATCTCCAAACTGGATCCGTATGTTTGCAGATAGAGGTCTTCTTGTGGCGCCACGTTCCCGTCTGAAAACTAAGATGGGCTGAACGTACAGCTGTCGCCTGTCACAGTGGGCTGTTCCACAAGCTTCTCTTTGCACTCGTTAATCGTGGGATCCTTCAGTAAACGTTTGTGTTTGCGTTGTTTTAATACCTCAGTGAAGCATTTTGTGACTGATTCTTGTGTAAAAAAAAAAAATTACTCACTTACTTACTAAAATATGTTTAGCATGTTTGTTTACTGGAAACATGTTTTTTGTCATATGTTACAAACAAGTACAACATAAAACAAAACTAGTTATGAAATGCAGTGTATTTGTATGGGAGGGGCTTATGTTAGGAGAGAGGGCTGACTAATAACCATCTGTGATTAAAATGAACTAATGCTGTGCGAGGCATGACCCAGGATCCTGTTCTCACTGAGACATAATCGCGTTTGTCTTCTTCACACCAAATCAAAGAAGCCCACCCCTCTTTTATCAGCAGCTCCTTTAATGTCAGGCTGTTGTTCCTCTGTTGAGTGTCTGTTCTGTGTAATGATAGCAGTCATGGAAAATTGGCTGTTTCACTCTGAGTCTCTTCGCTCGAGTCGATTGAATATCTAAAATAATACTGTAAATATATGCAAGGTGTAGTTAGAGGCCTGTGCAGAATCACTGGCTTAATGTGATGCAGTGAAATCAGCCGTTAAATCGGTTAAATTGAAATAGCTTCACTCTACTGAATTTGATGAAAGTAATAGAAGATAATTCAGCCGGGTCATGTGTTTGGATATTAATCCTTTGACTGGAAGGTTGTGAGTCGCTGCTTTTGCTTTTCTCTGTCCCAGATTGAGGAGCAGATACTGGGAACAGTGGGTGACCAGAGATTCCTCCTTTATGTGAAGTGAACTTTTCTGTTTTTAAGAGTGTGATAAGTTTCTTTTTTATTGTGCTTTTATTTTTTCTATTTATGATCGTTTTTACTCTTTTAATGTATTCCCCAGTTTATGTTTTTTCTGCAGTTTAAAGCGGTTTCATAAAAACCTATTACTGCATGGTTTATCATGTTTGATAATAATACAGACGATGCAACAATGATGAAGGAATATTAATTAATTGGATGTCTGTGTGACTTTGCAGAAAAAGAATAAAGGGTTGCATTAATGCTGTGAATCATACCACAGCACCAATACAGCAGAAACCTCGTTGCGACACAGAAAGATCGGTGGTTGCAGTGAATTATTTGTGCTTTCATGACAGATTGCAGTGACCAGCTGGTCGCCAGAGGAACGATCATTTCAATCTAACTTAGAAATGTAAAGATTGGCGACACGTTGGAAACAATCTGAGTCAGTCTGTGACAGTGAGCGCAACGCATGTCTTTGGGGAAAAGACAGAATTGTTTCCATCTCCGTGTACGTTGCTTATATTCCTCTATAAAAGGATTTTTGAGCATCCACATCAATTTACAGTTTTGCAGGAATTTACAGGAGTTTCTGTTCCATGTGTACGAGATGCAGTCTGGACTCTGAATTTAGTTTATTAGAGTTAATCACTGTATTAACACAAACAGAGTGCAGACTCACATATTTTCTCACTATCATATTGTATCGCTTTGAAGATGCAACTGGCTGCGAGTGGTCGCGGTAATTTCGGTGAATCCACCGTCTCCATCCAGTGTTTCCTCTTGTGTGATTACTGCATTAAATAAACTTGTTTCCAGATCTGACGAGTTCACCAAAAAAAGAAATCAGCTCCAGAAATGAGTCGGTGCCTGCAGACCCCTCAGATAAAATAGAAATATACAGAAAAATATGTAGACGCTGCTTTGCGTGACAGCTGGGACTACTCCAGCTGTCAGAGGATGTTTCTGTAGCTGATTTCTCTCATCGTAACATCTGTCCATCGCTGTCACTTCCACAGCTTGCTTCTGAAGCTTGGTAACATTTATAGGTAATGTAGGACTCCAGCCTCTGGTCCAAGACAGCGAGCGACTCACCAGACTTTAGAAACAGGAGTGCGCAAACATGGGACTGACGCGAGGTTATCTCCAACTTTTATACACCTGATTCATCTTTTCTCACATAAAAACAAATCTATAGACACAGTGGTTGATTCCTGTTAACGCTTTATGGACAGTAAGCTCATAACACAGTGATGGATCTAGTAAAAAAAAGACTAAACTAAAAGGTCTCAGTACATCAGGGGAAGGAGACTAAGCAGTAGGAGATAGAAGTAGAAAATTACTATATTGTCCTGTTCTTATCAGATATTGAGAAAATCCTCATGACTGACGCATTTCCAAGTCCCTGATGGAGGCAGGAAAGTGAAAGTAGGCAGTAAGATTCCAGTTTGGATCTCCTGACAGGTGAAAAATCTGTTCTTTCCCTTCCTCATGAAGTGTGTCTGCGGTGCAGTGATGTGGTAGCGGCCTCAATATGTGATTTTTATTAACGTGTCTTTGGACAAATTTCCTTTGATAAGCAAAGGTCGTCCTGGCTGTGAGTGCTGTCTGTGCTTGAGCTGAGACTCTTCTGCCTGTACAGTATGTTTATATTTAGACTGAATGTCAGTGGTGTGGAAATAGTAATGGATTTCCATAAAGTGCATATGTGTGTGTGTGGGTGTGTGTG
Organism: Aulonocara sp. 'chitande type north' Nkhata Bay; assembly: GCF_057382095.1. Lineage (NCBI taxonomy): Eukaryota > Metazoa > Chordata > Actinopteri > Cichliformes > Cichlidae > Aulonocara > Aulonocara sp. 'chitande type north' Nkhata Bay. The sequence continues at coordinate 48,581,110 of NC_141348.1, read as the reverse complement.
GGTTACTGCAAGCCCACACGTGCATGCATGCGTACATAAATGTGCAGTACAGCAGCTTATGTCTGCATATGCATGCAAGTACCCACATCTGTGTGCTGGGAGGAGTTTGGATAGGTCAGGACGTCTTCTGATTGCATCTGCATTGTTTATCTTCCCTCTTTCATATTGATGCAGCGATAAAGTTAATAATTCAGCCGTGTGTGTGTGTTTCTCCTCCTCTTAGTGAACAGTCTTTGTCATATGTGTATGATTCATTCACTTGTTCCTGCTGCCACCCAAAGGGATAGTTACAAATAACTTCGGTGGATAAAAATTCCCCTCTTGCTGATGTGGGCGGTCTTTTATCCTTGAAGCTCGCGTCCTCTGCCTGAGGCTTGGAAGCTTGAGGGTTCTGTGCAGTGTCTTTGCTGTTCCTAGGACTCTGCTCTTCTGGACAGAGATCTTGGATGTTGTTCCTGGGATCTGCTGGAGCCACTCGCCTAGTTTGGTGAGTGCCTCTTCTTTGAACCCTTGGTACTTCTCCAGCTACTTGTGTTCCTTCTGACTGATGTTGCTATCATTCGGATCACTACATCTATTGCTACAATGCTATTTTGTCAGTCTGTATTTGGAACTCACACAGGATCTTAGCATTTTGACCTCGGGACTTCCAGATTATACTCGGCACAGATGTTCCTGTACACTATGCCGGCCACTTGGTTATGGCGTTCCATGTATGCCTTGCCTGCTAGCATCTTGCACCCTGCTGTTATGTGCTGGATTGTCTCTGGGGCATCTTTACACAGCCTGCACCTGGGGTCTTGCCTGGTGTGATAGACCCCAGCCTCTATGGATCTTGTGCTCAGAGCTTGTTCTTGTGCTGCCATGATTAGTGCCTCTGTGCTGTCTTTCAGTCCAGCTTTGTCCAGCCACTGGTAGGATTTCTGGATATCAGCCACTCTTCATGGTTCCCATTTGCCTGTGGGATCCCAGGTGCTTGTAGTTGTCCTCTATGTCTGCAATGTTGCCTTCTGGTAGTTCGAGCCCCTCAGTTCTGACTACCATCTCTCTCTTTGTTATCATCCGACTACACTTCTTCAGTCTGAATGACATTCTAATGCTTTTGCTGAACCAGCTGCTAATTGATGAGAGACACCCGGAATGGCTAACTGAAAGCTGGACACTCTTAATCCCCAAGGATCCCCGGAAGAGACCGGTCCCATCCAACTAGCAGCCAATAACCTGCCTCAGTACCACACACGCATAAATATGAGGGAAGAACACGCCGTCTTCTTCCTACATAACATATAAACAAATAAAATGTTCTTATTTTGTCGATTATATCATTGTTTTCTTCCTTGAATCAAACTCTGACTGAATGAAAAAACAACCAGCAACAATATTTAAAGAAACAAAAGCAGGATTTAGAGCTGAATGTAAAACCCATATCTCAGTCTTTCTTTGTGCCTCCTCACCCCCACATCTTCCACTAAGTCACAGCGTCCCACTGTTTGAGGAGAAATACATATTTATTGTGTTTTGTTGTATTTGTTTGGCCCTCAGTGTCTCTGGGGGATTAGAATAAATTGTTCCATTTAAAGAGCCAGACGCAGTGTGTGTCTGTGTTGTAGGGATTTGTGGGTCCTCGTTGTTGTTTGCGTATTACCTTACACTATAACCTCAGAGTCTTATCATATGTGGCGGGGGGTAATCTGCTGAGCAATAAAGACTATATGAGGAACAATGTTCTATAATGAGATACTGTATTTAGTTGGGCCGTTTATGTTAATGAGGAAGTTCAGTTAGAGGATTTCTAACGATTGGTGTGTGAACACATCGTCAGCCAACAGCTCATGTTTGAGATGATTTATTACAGCAGCAGAAAATAGTTTTAGTTTGTCATCAAGGCTCTGAACTCCTCACTTCAAACTAATATGGCAGAAATTTGTGAGCGTTGAGTGAATCGAGCGTACAGGTGGATGCAGAGCACCGGCACTTCATTAGACCCGTGAGCTGGGAGGGCATGTTTGATGTGTGACGACGTAGCTCGACGTGTCATCCTGATCACTCGCAGGTTTCACTCCATGAACGCAAACAGATCATGTAAAAACTAGAATTTGCATTTTTTGAGTTTATATTATGATTCATGTTGTTACAACAATCTGTCGCACAGGTGGCAACATGTGCAATCTACTCTGTGATTGACCTCGTAATGTGATCACTTCTCTTCCCTGCACAGTCAGCTGATATCGGCAGCATTTCGAACCTCCACATAATCAGCATCTTCATTCCTTCATTCTGTTGTCTTTACCTGAGCTGAAAGCCAGGCGTGCCATTTCTGAGCATTGCTCACCTCAGGTGCGTCAGAAGCCAAGCTCTTCAGCAGACCCTTATTATCACCGCTGCAGAGAAGTTTCCCGATGTAAAGGCCATCGTCTCTGCCACCTCACTACGTGTGCTGAACACTGACGCAGGACTGCAAATATTCTACTAGTGCAGCTCAGAGAGAGACTGACTCACTGAGAATCGCTGCTTTCATTCTTCTGTTGTCTAAAGAAAAGGAGCCAGGAATGGAGGCAACATATTAAACAGGGAAGGGATTTACTTAACAGTGCTAACGAAGTGATGGCTTCAGTTGAAAAACTAATAAAATGAGAGTAGATAATACTCTAATGCATTGTCTCTTAAACCCTTTTGCCCAGGACTGACTGTCAGAGCGTTCGTCCTGATTTTTCTCAGCTCGGTCTTGTCCAGAAGAATGAAGAACACGTTCTCCATCGCTCTTCTACTTCTTACACTTATTAATTTGCAGGAAACTTTTGTCCTATGCATTGTAAAATTGAGGTACAAACCGAACTTGAGCAGATAAAGGAACAGACAGAGAAAATCAGGCCCTCGCTGCTCCGTCTTTCATGCCCATAAGTCTGTAGGCGCATGAAGCAAATGGGAAATACAGAGAAGTGCAGCGGATGGTGATGGAGAGATGAAGGGCTCATTAGGTGGGTAAGTGCTCTCAGAAGTGGCAGCTGCTCAAGCAGTTTTTGAAGGCAGAAAAAAAGGATTTCGCTGACTGAACCCAGTTCAGAAACTCCACCAGGAGAAGATCGTGGATTGAGATTTTCTGGCTGGCAGTCGAAGAGCCGGACCGTTTTGTTGGAGGCATCCCAACTCAGACTTCTCTGCTGTGCTGTAAAAATATCAGAAGCTAAAATATAACCTTGGTCACTCGTTTATCATTTTCCTAAACAGGCATGACTGTGGTAGGGATATGTTGACTCGTATCTAATTATCTAACATCCTTTTAAATGTAACTCAGTTCATTACAGACTCTGGGGCTGTTCATGAAGCTCATAAGATAAAACTGTTTCCTCGTTTCTGTCATAAAGACGTTCTTACGACTGTGGATCCTTCATTGATGAGGATCGCCGATGTACAAATAATCGCTGTGAGCCAAAAACTCAGACTTTAGTTTGTGCTTAACACTCAAATATATAAGGCTGAATATCCCTGTCAGCTAATATTTGTATATTGATATTGTTGATTGATGTCGAAATATCATTCCCGATCTGGATTCCCGTTTTGTACCTCCGCATCTCGATTTTCTGGCATCTGGCCTGAGGCGACCTCGCGTGATGTAAGACCTGCCTGCTTTAAGACTGACGGGCATCAAGAAGAACACGACAGTAAGTCAGCGAGTATCAGTGGATTTATGTGCGGCTCGCTCCTGTCAGACGTACTTATGATTTGAGAAATCTTCTAATGTGTCTGAGGCACGACGTGGCTGAACAAAGGCCCGTCAGCTCCGTCGCGTTTCCCTGGATAAATATGGGTTAAAAGAACAGAGTCGCTGACACCAGCAGACAATACTTTGCTGTTCCCTGAAGCGAAAAAGGCTGAGACATGCTGATTTAGAGTTTCCTCACTGCTGGTACTCGCTGGGAAAAGGCTTGAGCAGAAATCCAAAAGAATTTTTATCTCTTTCAGAAATCCCTCGAGGAGACGGAGAGAGGGCGCCGGGGGTAAATTGCCAGCGGTTAGAGCTTCTCAACCTCAGGCTTGAGCAGCGTGTGCAGTTGACATGTGGCTGATATGAGGAACATTTAAAGAAAAACAGAAGTTTTTTAAGTTTTATTCACAGACTCTGCCAGATAAAGCCATCTGGCAGAATCTGTGAATAAAGAGAGAGAGAGACGCCACACACTGTTTCCCGTATCTCTTTTTCTCAGGTCAAATATCAGCGATAAAGCAGCACAGAGGCGGTGACGACCTGATCTCACTGAAAGAAATCGTTTTTACTAAAACTAACCAAAGTGGCCGTTGATTGTGTTGTTTCAGTGAGAAGTTCATGGTGAGACTGAACAAGAACGGAGGTCCAAAGAATCCAGAGAAGGTGGACCGGCTGTGTGCCCTCTTCACGGTAACAACACACACACACACACACACACACACACACACACACACACACACACACACACACACACACACACACACACACACACACGTTTAATGAAACTCGTGGTGCAGTGATGGTGTTTCGTGTAATTTAAGAAGGGAACAGTTGAAAAACTGAGGATCTAAAAGTGAGGAAGCATTGCCCCCTGTTGCTCTGCAGCAGAATCAGTCTGCAGATCGTTTGATGCATTTTTGCTGCACTAAAGCTCCCAACGTTCACTGATGCAGTTATTTGAATTCTTCAGTAATTACAAAAACTCAATTGAAGTCAGTATTATAAGGTGAATGCATGATTTACATGTAAGTCACAGGGGAGATGAAACCAGACGTGCTTAAATGATTAAGCTGGTTAAATCTGAGCGTTCTTGTTTCAACCCGAGCTGGAATCAGTCCATATATGTCTAAATTACACACATATTTATAAAAGTAATAAAACAATCCACTGATGCAGCAGTCTAAGCAGAGCTTCTTAGTCCTCCTGTCTCCCTGGGCCACCTCCTCCAGCTCTTCCAGGGCCTTCCCAAACCCAGCAAACCCAGGACAACTGGCTAATTTTCATGAAGCTCCTCAAACTAAATATCTCTGAAGCTGAGCCCAGTCAGAAACTAATTTCCTCTGAAGCCTTATTCTTAGCTCGGGAGCCATAAGTGAGAAACATAGACCGACCGATAACAACTTCACCTACCCGCTCAGTGAGTGGTACAGCATCCACATCAGTCTGTCTGGCAGTCTCCTGCTCCAATCTTCCTCAACTCATGAACAAGATCCAGAGAAACTTGAGCTTCTTAACTTGGGGCAGGAAATCATTCCTCTCCCGGAGTGTTAGAAACCACGATTTTCCTGCTGAGAAGCAGCGCCTCAAGGTGGAAGTGTTAATTATCATTCCAACTGTGTTGCATTTGGCTGCAAAACCTCCCCAGCTGGAGCTGGAGATCACCTCTGACTGGACCAGCAGCACCATCATCTGCAAAAAACAGCAAAAGATGTGATCCAGGAGCTCCTGGCTCCACATCGGAGTTCTGTCCATAAACGTTACGAACAGAAACTCAGAGCACAAACCTTCTTTAATTGTAAGAAAAGCTGAAGCTGGTGGATGATGATGATGATGATGATACCTTTTTCTTTTTCTCACAGGATCTGAGTAACAAAGACATGAAGAGAGATCTCTATATTGTCTCACAAGTTATCAGGACAGGTAAGTTATGTTATGTAGGTGGAAACAATTCCTGCAGAAATGCCTGAAATAACAGAATAACTTTGTCAAGTTTATAATGTGCACCTTTATTAACCTGAAATACCATTCAGATTAAAATAGAAAGAAATGAATGCTGTCGTATGAATGGAACAGGAGCCTTTCTCATTATGTGACGCACACGCTTCTGGTTACAGGTCGAATGCTGCTGAATGACAGTAAGAAGGGTCCTCCGCACGTCCAGTACCGTCGACCGTATGGCTGTGCGGTCCTGGCCATGAGCGACGTGCTGCAGACCATCTCAGAGCTCAAAGAGGAGAAAGATTTTGTCCTTAAAGTGTACACGTAAGTGTCTGCACTCGCAGATAACGAGGCAAGAGAAAAATACTGAGGGTTCACCGCAAGTAATGGCCTGATTAGACTCACAGCACAGGACTCGAACCTGTGGTGAAGCAGTGACACAGATATGAGTCGCTGGTGTTGACATAAGCAGACATATGAATCCTAAATGAAGTGTACAGATCTCAGGTTTAGTTGCTGGCACTTCATTGGACAGATGGACAATGACCCAAGTAAAAAAATTGCAAATGCAACCCCGGGTTTAGGAAGGTAAAGAATCAGCTGATCTCAAACCTGCCAGCATTTCGTTTACAGAGGAGAAAACTAAAGGCAGGAAACACAGCTGCAGTCAGAAGCTGGCAGAGTTACAAAGGAGGAAACACTCACTCGTAATGAGTTTGGGCTGGAGAAGGTCGGTACCTGTAAGGGGTTCTTAATAAAATATTAAAAAGTAAACAAAATGTTTACTTTTTAAATATTTTGTTACGATTATGCTGATATGTCCGGGTACATGTGACCCTCGAAATAAGTGGACTGTTGTTTTTTTGGTAAAGTCCTGATATTAAAGCTAAAAGTCTTTGTTTTAAATCCATATTTGAGTGAACTAAAATAGCAAAAGTGCCCAAAAATATCAGCTTACAGCACAAACTCAACACACCCAGAGCTCAGAGATGATATTTTCTTTTTGGAAAATCATTTTGTCCTACTCCAAATATTTCTGGGCTGAGAGAAAAGGTCAGAGAGAGAAAGAGGAGAAGGTTAAAGATAAGCGAGCTGGAGAGACAGTAAAGAGTGGGGCATGCCATATATTTTTATTATAGCTTTACTTCTGTTCTTATCGCTCTGTCACCACCAGCCTCTTCTTTTTATCTCCTTTCCTTATTTGTAAGAGAGACCGAGAGCGGCTGCACAGCCTCACTGTCAGTGCAGTTTGTGACGTCAGCAGCTGTTCTTTCACTCACACGCAAAGTCGATGCTCGGCATTAGGGACCACCCCTCAGCTGAACCTCTGAAAACGTGCCTGCAGGATCTGTGTGTGTGTGTGTGTGTGTGTGTGTGTGTGTGTGTGTGTGTGTGTGTGTTTGATGCCTCAGTCTTAGCTGAACTGCTCGGGTCGGTTCACGGGGGGTTAGACGTCTCCTTTTCAGGCTTGTGTTCCAGCATCGTGTGACGTTAACGGGACCGAAATCATCAGTTTGTTAGAATCAGCCGAGGAAAATGTAGATCCACACGTTCACTCTGAAGAAAGACGAGTAAATTAAGAGTGGAACGAGCGAGTTGTTTTATTGGATGGGGCTATTTTATGTTAATACAAAAATCCAGCAGCTTGACACAGCGTGGCTCATCCACTGTATTATCTGCAAATAGGTCTGCTAGTTACTGCTCTTTTTCTCTTTCCTCCTGTTGTTTCCTTGATTAATCAGTCGATCTGTAAAACTGTGAAAATGCAATTTCCTGGCCTCTAAATGGCTCAAAGATGCCATTAACGGGTGTTTAATCTGACCTTTGGTCTAATCTAAAAACTGTTTTCCCTTTATGAAACAAAATAAATAAATAAAATGTATGATTTGGCCGAGAGCAGCACTCTCTAGTGCACAGAAGTGTGCAATACAAACAGAGATGTTACATTTTCCAACAAAACCACAGAACCAAAGATGTGTTTGCACAAAAATGCGGCAGGTCAGCACTCGAAATGGAGAGTGGGTTTGTCAAGATACCAGCGATGAAGCCCGGGTGAAGATGATCTGCACACAGACAAATGTTTTGTTGCATTTTTGGAGTAGCAGCAGGAGTGAAAGGGAAGCCTACAAGATGGGAGTGAACCTGCTGCCGTGTGTCGTTTGGAGATGATGACACCGACAAAGAGACAGGAGGCCCGGCTGAAGATATTAAGATCCACACTGGGAGTGAGCAGGATGGAAGGGATTTGAAATGAATATGATGAAGTTCGAGCTCCATGCAGAAGAAGAGAAGATTCAGAGGACAGATGTTTGGTGCGACAGGAGAACAGACAACAGAGAGGGAGAGATGGAGACAGCTGATCTGCTGTAGAGACCAACGAAGACATGGAAGAAAGACCTGCTCCAATTTATCCGTGTATTTAACTCCAAAATTTCCCCTCACTTCCTCTGACATGTCAGCGCTGCTGCTCTGCCTTGCTACCTGTCATTCACCTCACCACCCCAGCATCCACCCGTAGACCACGCCCCAATTTTATATTTTAATTGCAATGATTGATGGCACGTACGCCCCAAAGTAACTGGCAAAATAACTAGATTTCAAAAGTCCATTATATCCAACCGAACTTTTGTTGTATAAAAACACAAGTTACAAATATATTGTTATCCTTTATAGGACATGATTGTTTTTTGTTGCTCTCCAGGTGTAACAATGAGAATGAATGGTACCAGATCCATGAGAACATCATCCGCAAGTCCAGCACCAAATACACGGCACCCAGCACCAACTACGGTAGGAGAGACCACGTGTTTGTGTACCCTGAGTTTGGATGATCGGACCCCAACAAACTGAGTGTGGGATGAAGAGCACATCTCTGATTTATGCTAAATACAAATACTGAAGCTCATAGTTACATTTAAGAATAAATAACTTGTTAATATCTCAAAGATCTCCACTTTCTTTCATGCAAACTTTTCTGGTTCTGAATCCTGAACAAGCCCCTAAACTGTTATGTTCCCTGAAACGGGCTACAGGATGAGGGGAGTAACAGTAGAGCAGCGGTTCCCAACCCCCAGGCCAGTTGTTTGGTACCGGGCTGCGAGAGTGGAGGCTCGGGGGTGAAGTGTATGGTTTTCTGGGTTTTTATCAGTTTTTAGTGTTAACTTGGTTTCCTTCGGACTTTCCCCGTGTAATGAATAAATCTTCTTTTTTTGGTATACTGGTTTTATTTTGTATTTATGACACCTTAATGGCCGGTCTGTGAAAATATTGTCAGGTATAAACCGGTCTGTGGGGACCGCTGGCCTACAGGATGAGGGGAGTAACAGTAGAGTATCCATGTGAAAGAAAAGGTGAAAAAAATTACAAACTCAATCCTGATTTTATTAAAAGCTCTAACTTCGCCTCTACGCCCTAAATAATCCAGAAATAAAAGAAAAGCATCAGCAAACAGATAATGTTGGGAGATTGGAAATAAAAATGAAGAATCTGCACCTCAACAACACAAAAGAAGAAAAACCCACTCTGCAAACAGGAGGTCACAGTTACTCACTGGGAGCTTGACATAATTAAAACACAACACACGGCTAAGGCTACTGTACGTCTGGCCCATAGAGAGACTGAGCTGCTCTCCTCCCCAGCTCTTACACTGTAGGCCTGGTTGATCGCTGAGTGTGCCCTCACTCCACTGGAAATGACGGGCAACCCAGCTATGGTAAGAGAGGAGGCATAAAGGTTAGCAATCAACACCCAAACAACACAGCAGGCTTGCTACACGTATATCGGAGCACAATTTATTGTCCTAAAAGTATATTTTTTTATTCTACTGGATTTTTTTGTCCAGGTGAATTATTTTGGCCACAAAACCCAGAAGCAGATGCGTTATCCTTGCAGGGTTACCCTGCAACATTAGCAGTGCAGTGGTGTTTTTGTGAACACAGCAGCCGAGGGTGGAGGCAATTTCTAGCACTCAGTTATTGCTCCAGCCCGCTGATGTTCTGTGTGGACCGTTTCTTCCAGTCACTTTATTACTTCTGTCAAAGCACAGAGGGCAGGAGCAGATTCTAGTCCTGCAGCACTTGTGACTCGTTTTATTTCATTGCTGATGAGTCAGCCGACATTTCAGGAACACTGAACAAAAAAGAGTTCCCAGGAGCAACTTATTTAGAGCGTCTGACTGACACATGCAAGTCATCACACTGACATCAGCGGGAAAATCATATTAATTGGTGTCACTGTAGAGGACTCTCCTCTGCCCCAGTGTTAAAGTCTGTGAACTCCATGACCCCGCACAGATATGTGTCTTTAAAAAAACATAATCCAGCAGCAAACTTTTGTTTTCAGGTGAAGAGATGAACCCAGACTAACAGGCTGAGAGTCTGCTGGAAAAGCAGTTTGGCAACGTTTAGCATGCATTGAAATGTTTGTTCTGATTCTGGGGAGATCAAACGAGCTCTGCAGCTTCAAAACTCTGTTTAGACTTTAAGTTTATCTGAATTTTATGTGTGGCCTAAAGGCTGTGCTTTTTAAATAGGACACTTTGTTCTGTCTTCTTCCTTTGCTTTTCATCCATCTCTCTACCCATCTTCTTTTTCTGTCAACCCACTCGTTCCCATTTCTTCCCCTTCACATCCTGCAGGGCTGATCATCTCCCTGCAGCTGCTGAGGGGCGACATGGAGCAGGTCCGCAGAGAAAACCCGCTCATTTTCAGCAGGGGGGTGGCCATCACACGCAAACTGGGATTCCCAGATGTCATCATGCCCGGTGAGTCACGTATCCAGCTTCATGCAGGCCTACCCATCGCAGCGCAGCGGGCTGTCCACCTCAACACTTCTATTCTTAGTTTACGTAAGCACACAGCAGAGATGGGCTCCGTGAATAACACGTAAAATAAATAAAAACAACAATTCAGGTTTGAATCATGTAAATGGGTCAGACAGGAATAGAAAAAGTGCTGAATGTCTGGGCGGGTTTTGTACATCTCTACCTTCTGCTTTTGAAGAAGGGAGCAAAAACACGTACCTGTTGAGCTGAAGCACAGAGAAAAGGTGCAGTGTTGCAGGTGTTCTTCTTGAGCAGGCATTTTGTAAACAGTTTTATTTCTTGCAGCTATAAAAATCTTCAAAAGCTTTGTTTGGCTTTCAAAGAGGCCTTTGGATCAATGTCCAAGTTCCAAACAAAGAAAGAGAATTTAGATTTGAGGTCCAGGATCCCTGAAAATAAACAAGTGACTTCAAGGCTGGACAGATGGACAGAACCACAGAAGCTGATCTGCGCTCCTGCCGGGCTGCTGCTTAATTTAGATTCCTACATGGGAGCAACAAAGGAGTGAATCTGGTTTTTCCAGCAGGAACGTCTCCAAAGCACTGGTCGAAGTAAACAGTTTCCCAGAATTGGACCCGCTTTGTGATATTCCTGTGTTAGCTTCCTCTTCTGAGAGCTATAAATCCATTACAGGGAGACCGAATGTGTCAGTTTGCATCTCTCCACTGACTTCATTTTAATTACAGTGGAGCTTCTCCTCCTGTAATATGTTAAAATGTTTGTGAAGACCTTCAAAGCTGTAAATGTGTTATTATTTAATAACCCAATAAACTGAGTTACAGGCTTGTAGATATTTAAGTCCACAGATGTATTTTTCATAAGTGTGGAAATCTCTTTCAGCAGTACTTAGCTTAAGTCACTTTGATGATTTAATGTCTTTTTGTACAGCTTCCCAGCTGTTTCTGTCGGTGTGTAAAAGATAATTCAATCTTCTCAACAAGTGCACTGCCTGCTGTCAGAGACGTGTTAGGCATGCACGCTCATTTATTTATCAGTCTTAGCTCTTATCTGCCCCAGAGGACTGACATCATTTAGTCCAGCCCCTCTGCAGGAGACTGGAGCTCAAACTATCTGGTCCTGGGTGAGGAACCAGACAAAGAGTGATTCAAATGATTTGCCATGGGAGACCCTGCCAGGGGCAAATCCCCCCACCCCTGAAAACATATATATATATATATATATATATATATATATATATATAAAAATCTCCACCACAATAAAGTAGTGATCGTGTTGTTGAACAGAACATGAAAATGTCGAGTGTTAATCAGACCTTTAGAAATCATTGCTGTGGTGCTGTGAGCAGATGTACACAGTGCAGCAGCTTCTGGAGGAAGTAAGAACCAGGGGGCAGAAAAATCTGGCAAAAGAAAATAAAAATGGCAAATGTTTGGCAAATCTTAGAGAAAGCAAAAAAAAAGAAAAAAAATATATATATGTACATACATGTATAATATATCGTGATGTCTCACTGTGAGGGACTCATAGACTTCTTTAGACCATGTTGGAGGTTTTCTTGGTGCACTGTGGAGTTTAAATATGTGAATTTGTTTCCAACTTCACTTTGAAAAGTAAAATATTATAGTTCCTTAAGTTTTCTCTCATAAATTTGCAGCTGACACAAAGATTTTACATTTTTATGTTTGAGAAAACTTTTATTTCCATATCTGGATTTTAGGTTTTATGCCTCGTTTTTCCAACTAGCTGCAGCCTGATAAAGAAACCACAAAGATGGACAAGTGTGTGTTTGTGTGTGAATGCTGCAGCAGCCTGATATCACATCCAGGCAGCAGCTGGATTTACATACAAAAAGCATCTCACTGTTTACTTTTTGTATCCACTGCTTGCAGCTTCATTCAGTTAAAGAAACCTTACCTGTCCCACATTCATGCTTACTTTTTAGATTTAGCAGAAATACCAAACACTGATGCTGCTGAAGCTAAAGTGCTATGATCTCCACAGTCTCCTGTTAATTCATTTATGCAGCCTGTAAAATATGTGACCTCAGAAAATATTCAACATCCCGCATTTATGTGCTTGACAAGAGAGGCTTTCTTAGAGGCACAATTTCAGCCCCAAATATAATTTCTCCTCTGGTCTGTGGTGCTGCTTGTCCGGTGAGATAGTTATGATGCGAGCTGCCATGTTTTAGAGCTGCAGAAATGTCTGTTGCTCTTCAATAGACAGGGCTGAAAAATGAAGCTGAGGGCAAAAAACTGCAGTTCCTCTTAAAAGCAAGTCAGTCCCTTAGACTTCCTGTTAACTTTACAGCAGGAAATAAACATTCTTACAGCCTGCTACAGAAATTATTCAAAGCTTTTACCCCGTCGTGCCAGCTGTCAGGAGTTAATCTTTACATAATTACAAGAAGTGCTTTGAATACATCATCATTACCATAGATTCATCTTTACCACATCAGGTCCTTTTGTAGCAGCCCTGCAAGCCAATCGTTTGCTTTGTATTTAACTTTCGCCTTTAGAAATAAAGGACACGAGTCGAGCAGCTTCATAGTCCAGCTCATGAACCTGCTGTGCTGCTCTCATTGGTGAATACTCTTAATGATGATGAGCTTAACAGGTAAACAAATGAACGCTTACATTAAGCTTCCCTCTACAGCAAACAGGAAGAAAACAACAGGGCTGCACATCCCACAGGCACCAGTGTCTTTCACACACATTAACCACTGCTCCCCTCAGGCAGTGATGGAGTGAGTGTTTAACTCCCATCTTTATACACTAAAGGTGACACCTCCTCTATGAGGACGAGCGGGGAGTGAGAGCGACACACCGCGCCTGCTTCGAGATTACGGACGTTTGCATCTTTGTTGCATCTTTACAAATAAAACAACCATGTGCGCTGGTGTTTGACACATATTAGTCTGCATTAACATGTCTCTGCTGGTCCAGGTGACATCCGTAACGACCTGTACCTGACACTGGAGCGAGGAGATTTTGAGAGGGGAGGGAAAAGCGTTCAGAAGAACATCGAGGTGACCATATATGTGCTTTACGCCGACGGAGAAATCCTCAAGGTAGGGAAACGTTCCTGCTGTAAAAAGCCTTCTTTTGTCCAGTTAGTGGCACATAATATAAACAGACGTTCAGCATCTTTCTTCTTCTAACAAAAAAAACAAGTCTTTCATCAGTTTGAAGTTGTGCCTAATGTTAAACTTTAGGCTGGTTTATAGCAGTAAGTTTCTTTAAAGGCAGCAGAGAATTTGTAGCTCACAGCAAACATGTTTCTGGTGTTTTGATGGTTTAGTTCAAGTTTAGAGTAGAATTAGCAAACAATGAAAACACCAAAGTCACATTAAAACACACTAAGTAACAGCTGCAGCAGATGAACCACTTCAATGTTTTTTGGAGATGAAATGACCTGTTTTATTGGACTGTAAGAGTAAACATTATGCACTCCACACTGTATATAAATGCCACTTGTTTTGCACATATTCAACTCTGTATATTTTATATATTTTATTATTATTATTATTATTATTATTTTATTTTATTTTTTTACTATTTAATTTGTAAAAATGTGTATACACACACACACACACACACACACACACACACACACACACGTAGGAAAATATTTAGTATACACATCCAGAAATGCATACACTATTATACATTGTACATATATTTATTAGTTTCAGGTTGGCCATTCTTGTATTTTGCTCATTTGTGTTGTTGTGTTTGCACATCTCTGTTGCTTGTGGGGCTCGCACACAAGAATTTCACTCGCATGTGCTGTGCCAGTGTGCCTGCACATGTGATGTGACAATAAAAAGTGATTTGATTTGTGATTTGATTTAAAGTAGTGAAAATGTTGTAAGTTAGAATAAATGAGCAGTATAATCCACTATCAGCTCTTTTATGTGTGTGAAATCCACGTTGTTGACCGTGCACACTTCAGTACATGCTTTTAGTTTCTGTGCCGGTCTCATGATTTCTTGGGTACCTGCTGCCCCCTGTAGGTTCAAACCTCATATAAAGAAACTAAAACACTTTAAAGCAGTAAAACACCAGGGCAAACATCCGCCTGCTTTACAGGTGAAAATAGAGCAACAGGACCGCTGAGTCTTTGATTTTATTTATTTTCTGCTGTGTTTCACTTGCATCTATTTGAAAGACTGAGTGTAAACACAAAAAATATTTTATGTGCTGGAATGTGCAGAAAATAGGTTTAAATGTTAAACTAATTTATTCAAGTCAGAGAATGTTGCAGATAATTAAATGTTTGCTTGATGCATAAAGTTAAAAGATTAAAACTAATAAAACAAGTTTTAAAAAGAGACTTTTCCATCTGATTACATTTTGTATGATGATTATGCAGAAAAAGTAGAATTGGGCTGAAAGATCTATCACTTTATCACCTCTTCAGGTTGTAAATCGTGTTTTTAAAAAGTAACTAAGTAATTAAGTGATTAATTACTTTTGAAAATAAGTAATCAGTAAAGTAACCGGATTACTTTTTGGGGAAGTAATCAGTAATTAGTTACTTGACCAACACTGCACACAAGTAGTCTCAGTGATAAACAATATTACTTACAGATGATTAACAGAGGTGAAACTGCCCAATGCCAGCATACGACTGTCTGTAATAACTGTGTATTTTCAATAGTGTCTATAACATCTTGCAGGCTACTGTCTGCTATAACAGCTTGTATGTGGATGGAGGTCAGACCCTCCACTGAGCATCGTATGAAGGATTACACCAACATGTCATCCGCCTTCACTGTGCTGCCCAATAATAATCCTAGAGAGAAGGAAGCCCCCCCCCCCCCCCCCCCCCCCCCCCTTATTTTAGCGAACTTTAAGGTTTTATATCTAATTTGGAGCCTTTTACCTTGTCATATGTGTCTGACAACATTTTGTCCCATTGATTAAATTGTTTCTGGCTTATTTCTATTGGCACTGTTTGAAATAAATATAATAATTTGGGTAGTATATTCATTTTATTCCAATCTATTCTCAAATATAAACTTAGGTTAGATTAAATTCCATCTCGCTATATCTTCCTCGATTTTCTTTTGTATTGGTGAATAATTTCTTTCTAATAGTTCTGTGAGATCCTTATGTATTATAACTCCCAAATATTTAAAATACTGTGAGGAAAGGGCACAAAAGAACCTGCGTAGACCACATGATGGATTCAAACCCAGGAACCTTCCTGCTGTGAGGCAACAGTGCTAACCACTGCTTGGTATTTTTTTCTGGTGATTCCCAAAAAAATAGAATTTATGTTCTAAATAATTCCTGTACTAATCTTACGTCAAATATGAGTGCTGGCTCATGACTTTTGCACAGACTGAATGTAAGACAGTGGTTCACATCTCCATCAGTCCCTGCTGTCCAGCTCTACGTCTAACTTTATCTCTCCGTTGGATCCTATTTCCTTGGCACGTTCTGCTCCTGGCTTTTCTTGAGTTTTCAGATGTTTTAGTTTCCCTGCAGAAATGAAAGAACTGGTTCAACATTAGATGTTCTTCATCGTCACTTAAGAACATATGATGAGCTCAGTGCACTGATATGACCTGACAGTGTGAAACTAAAGCCTTTTTTAAAGTATGCAGGCAGGCTGAAAGGCCGTCTATTTGAATTAGATATAATCTTCATAGCCTGCGACACGTTTCTTACATGTTACGATGAATCTGACTGAACTGATCACTACAGAAGAGTTGTGTCAGAAACAGCTGAGCCAACAAAGGCACAAGTGGAGTGTTGGACCCACTCTCAGTGACAGTAAATGCATTTCTCTGTGCTGACGATGAGATTTCAGAGATGTGTGATCAGGAACTGAGGTGAGCTTATTGAAAAGCAGATATTGATTAGCAGATGATCAATAGTCTGAACAGCCTGAGTCAAAAACAGAGAAAACTGCTGTTCTGCCAAAATTTAAAAAAAAAATAAATTAAATTTGAATGCAGTTGATCAGAGTAATCGCATCACTAACCAGCCGACTTCTGAGTGATGTTTGTGTTTGTCTCGTTGGTGGCACCTTTGTCCGATGTTTCTCCACACTGGCTCAAACTTACAGGCTCTGCAGTTTGAGGTTCACGTTGGAATGAGTCTGTAGAAATAAACAAGTTCATGCTTCAGTGTTTTTCATAAATGTTATCATTTAACTTCCAACTTTTCCACCAAAAACAAGCCAGCCTATCACACCTTTCTTAAAGGTTCCCATTCAAATACGTTTCCACTCCTTGACTTCGCTTACCTGAAGGACCCCTTTCAGTTGACCTTTGAGTATCACTCAAATGTGTTGTGTGCACAGCTGGCCCAGGTGTTGGTGCGTCACGGCTGTTGGGGCCGCTCTGGTCCACAGTTTCTCCAAGTGTTACTGCAGTGTCACTGATCTCATTGTTTGTCTGCTTCTGCACATGCTCCGTAGGACTGCATCAGTCTGGGTTCAGGTGAGCCCAACGTGCCAGAGCACCGCTCCTTTGTGCTCTACCATAACAACAGCCCGCGATGGAGCGAGGTGATCAAACTGCCGATTCCCATCGACCGTTTCAGAGGGTCCCACCTGCGCTTCGAGTTCAGACACTGCTCCAGTGAGTGCCTTACTTGTGTTAATACTGGGGCTGTCATGGCTAATGGGATGATCTGTGTGGAGAAAATAAATGAGGATCCAAGAACAGGCACTCGTGGAGGTGCGAAGGAGGCTTATTGTAAAAATAAAACCCAGAACCGTGACAGGTGCAGTGTAATAAGATGACAGACGCATCTGCATTTCTTGGCATGCAGATACAGCAGCTGGCTGCTCACTATAATCCTCCCAGACTGATTAGGTGCTGCTTCAAGCAGGTGGTGACATTTATAGAAAATATATCTAAATATAACATTAAAAGCATAACCAAGTTACTCTTTGACCTTCTTATATGCAGGCTGTATCACTTTGTCTACAATAGTGAAGTAATGAACTGGTTTTCTGAATACATCTCTAATAATCTGAGAGACATTTAACCTCGGTGCTTTTTGACCGAACACTCGGTGCGTTTCTCCTCTCACATGTTCCTTCTTCGTCATTTTCTCTGCAGCAAAGGACAAAGGAGAGAAAAAGCTGTTTGGTTTTGCCTTCACGCCTCTAATGAGAGAGGATGGAACTACTCTCTCTGATGAGAGCCACGAGCTGTATGTCTACAAGGTCAGCTACACTAGAGCTTTTCTGTTTCCTGGCTGCTACTCATCAGCCTTCATCACACGTTCGTCATTTATTCTGCAGAGGAGTCTTTCTGTTGGCTGATGATTGCAGCAGAAATGACAATATTTAGTTAGTATATATGTGAACTGTACTTCAGTAATCTCACAGTATAACTATAAAGTTCACTTTAAATGTTGTGTACACTTTGTACATGATATCCACAACACCTTTACTGTTGCTCACCAAAACTGTACAGCAGGTCCAACTCCAGGCCTCAGGGCCGTGTCCTGCAGGTTTTAGATCTCACCCTAGGTCAACACACCTGAATCAGACGATTAGTTCATTAAAAGGCCTCTGGAGAACTTCAAGACATGTTGAAGAGGTAATTTAACCATTTAAATCAGCTGTGCTGGATCAAGGACACATCTAAAACCTGCCGGCCCTCGAGGCCTGGAGTTGGACACTCCTGCTGTACAGTGTTCACACACAAGCTTCATGTTTGCAGCTTTTGACTCAGTTTTGCAGCTACACTTTGTCAATGAGGTGCACAGATCTATTGTAAGCGCTTTCCTTCCTTCCTTTCCTCCTTCTCGGTGTCTCGTGTCCTCAGTGTGATGAAAACACGACCTTCAGTAACCACGCCCTCTACCTGGGGCTGCCCTGCTGTAAGGAGGACTTCAACAGCTGTCCCAACATCCCCTCCAGCCTCATTTTCCAGCGCAGCATGAAAGAGACCTTCTGGATTTCCACACAGCTCTCCTCCACCAAGCTCACCCAGAACGGTACGCAGCTGATCTGCAGCCGGCGTTTGAGCCGCTCGTGGATAATGTGCTTAAATATGCACGATTACACGTGAGAATTTCAGACTGTTTTTAATTCCACTGTCACCAAGTGTTTGCATATACGGGCTCGTATGATTGTTGGCGTTTCTTTCTGATATTGTAGTCGTAACCTGACATAAAGCAGCTTGAGGTGACAGCATTAAAGTGAGGAAAAACTGTCACTATCTGTTATGGTTCTGGCATACAGACACCTGCTTTCAGCCGTTGTGCTGCGCTAACAGTGGCTTCCTCATTTATGACAGTTTTTACTCCGTTGTACATATTAAACGGCTGTTTTGCTGCTCACAGGCTGAAGTCTGAATATGAGCCTTTTTCCGTTGTTTTCCTGGTGTTTGACATTCCTGTTGTCTTCCAGTGGACCTCTTGGCCCTGCTGAAGTGGAAGGCCCATCCCGACCGGGTCATGGACATCCTTGGACGGCTTCGGCATGTCAGCGGAGAAGAGATCGTCAAGGTGAGGTTTGAAGTCGAACAGGTGGGGAGATTGTTCTGTTTAATATGTGTAAACACTTGTATCGTGGATCATCATAATATTCTGTAGCTGTGCCAGATTTGCTGTGTAAGACATTTGCCATGTTGCTGGGCAGGACGTGTTTGTTGGTGATCTCTGAGGTGGTTTGAGGTGATTTTTTAAAGCATGTGTTAAAAGAGCTCTACAGGTGTTGTAATACTCCTGTGGTCCCATTAACATTAGCTTGTAGACAACCAGCAACTGGGAGGATACCATGAAAAGGTTTGATTCTTTAAAAATTGTCATGTGGTGTTCATAAATAACTAATAACGGAAAATTTCTTTCCGCCATTATGTAAGCCATTTTCCTCAGCAGGACTTTCAGCAGCTGTTTACTAAACTGAAGACATGTCATTGTGTGTGTGTGTGTGTGTGTGTGTGTGTGTGTGTGTGTGTGTGTGTGTGTGTGTGTCTCAGTTTCTTCAGGACATTCTGGACACCTTGTTCTCCATCTTGGATGACAACACAGACAAATATGGGCCGCTGGTTTTTCAGTCATTGGTGAGTGTGGCGTGGGCAGTGCACGAAGAAGGAGAAAATAAAGTAAACAAACAAAAGTAACAAATAATGAGTTTCATTAAATTTAATAATGAGGATTTAGAGACTTGCAGAAGAAACAATCTAATACAGATGAGGCTAACTGTCAGTTTCAGTCCCACTGATGTCATCCTCTGAGTTACTGGAAACAGGAGCTCTGACACACCCTAAACCCTGAAAGCTGAAAGATTTTTTATTCTGTCATTTTTTTTACTCTAATTTCAGTATGACTGTGCAACAGGAATAAGAGTTACAGTTAAATTTGGAAAATGTGGGTGGGTGATGAAAGAAGGTTACGCTGTAACAGGAAAATAAAATACTGTGGGGTCATGATCACATGATCACAAAGAAAGCACTAAAATATAAACAATAACCTGGTGCCTGCACATCTGTAAATACGAGCTGAACAACAACGTATGAAAAGCTCTGTCCAGTCAGAAGCTTCAGCAGGACAATGATCCCAAGCACAGCAGCAGACTGTCGATGACGATGAGAGAGATGAAGTCATTGCTGCATCGTGTGATAGACTTTCACACACTGCCTCTGCACTGTGGCTCAGTTTGTGTTTCATAAGTAATGACATGGTATAAAATGCTATGTGTTCAGGTTCCTCTGAGCTTCTATTTAACTGCTCCAAACATGAGGGCTAGTAGCACCATTTCCTTTTTAAATCTCTTTATAGCTAAACCCTTCGCTTTGAAAGAGGCCGTACTTTTTTCACTGTGACTGTAAATTATGATTCATTTTCTGTGCATTTAAGCGTCACTCAAGCATCACACTCACTGATCGCAGTCTCTGTCTGTCTCACAGGTGTTCATTATAAACCTGCTCAGGGACAGTAAATACTACCACTTCAGGCCGGTGATGGACACTTACATCCAGAAGCACTTTGCTGGAGCGTTAGCTTACAAGTGAGTGTTGCTCTCTAACTAACAGCCTGATTGATTAAAGTGTGATTGTATATTCGTGTACACGTCGTTTGCCTTTATTGCAGTTTGACTTCTCCTGGATTTATTTCATCACGGTGGCTCAAGGGCATCAGAGATAAATACAGTATGGAAAACTGGCGTAGGATTGCATGCTTTTCATGCTCATTTAACTTTGACCTCATCCAGATATATTACATGAGAAGTTTTGCTTTTAGTAAGAGTCTGAAAATTAGTTTTGCACTGACTAAATATTTTATAGAGGATGAAACAAAGATCTCGATCTCGGGTCGACTGGCAGAAAATAAAAAAAGACACATATAGTTATTATAACTGCACAAATTTTAGTTTTTCAGGTCTTTGTGATGTATTTCCGTACATGTTTGGTCCTGCAGAGTGCTGCGACTATCACAACAAAAGGAAAATCTAAGCATTTATTTACAGAGCCATCCTGGGCTGAACGGGTCCTTTATTAAAGTAATGCTACGTTTGCACTCCTTCCAGTGCAGAGAATCAACCCTGTGTGGCTTTTTAAATGTGTTTCAGGGAGCTGATCCGCTGTCTGAAGTGGTACATGGATCGCTCTGCTGAGGTGGTGAGGCAGGACCACATACAGGAAGCCATGAGGGTAAGAGCTCAGTGCCACCTGGGTGGAGCACTGACCTGAACACTGAACTCCGAATAATCAAACACATGAAGAGCTGTTGGCATTTTTCATCTCTTCACTGAGTTTTATATAACAGTCTTCACCATAAAGGCTTTTTAAACAAAAAAACACCTTTTCAACTTTTTAATTCCTCCCACTGGACGTTCTCCTCAGGTAAAATATGACTGCATGCATTCAGAACTACATCAGTGACGTAGCAGAGCTGGGAATAGATGCACCATCCCACACAGATGTGCAGAACGTACCACATTTAGTAGACAAACGCTGCTCAGCACGTTAAAATATTTATCCGACTCAAGCATCCATCCCAAATGGGTCACACTGTCATGTAAAAAGTGGACGGCGTGAATTATTGAGGACAGCTTTGACACATGCTGCAGTCTCCAGATTTATCTTTTATAAACTGCGTCCAAGGAGTTTTAGCCTGTTTCTGTCTGCTTTATTCTTCCACTAACTTTCTTAACCATTGCTGTAAACAAGGAGCAGCCCAGATGCTGCAGATGTTTCTGTCCTGGTGCATCCTGGGATCTCTGTCCAGATACAAATAGGATCTTGTCTCCTGCAGATGTGATAAAGGCGTAAGCTCCAGATGAAAAGAACACTTTTAATTATCTGTAGCTGGTAGGTTTTGCAAAAAGAAAAGGAAAAAAAGAAAACAAAACTAGACTTAAAGCCAGCAAACATTTTGAGTAAGCAGTCTTCAGACTTCAGAATTTGATCTCACATCCTGATAACCATGCGTTTCACCAAACCAGCCTCAGTGGGGATTTCACAGTTTGTAACTCAGACATGCTTTTGACAGATTCCTGGCAGCGGACAGGCCAACTGCACTCAGGCCGTGGGTAAAACCAACACAGGATATCAGCACAAACAGCTCAGACAGAGGTGGAGCTGTGCATCAATGAGTCTCGCAAACCCACAAGAACAAGAGCACGAGCTAAATGAGCGGCCGAAGTTCCCCCACAACCATGTGACAGAGTGATGAGTTTACAGACAGTTTTATGTCTTCTGTGCATTTGCACAGAATGGCACAATGTGGAAGTATAAAAACGAGATTAATACACTGAACTAAACTAAAAACTAAAACTGGTTGTGAAGCAATAAAAAAAAGGAAACTAGAAAAACAAGCTAACTGAAAATAATGTCGTTAAATAAAATTTACAGGAAGTCTTTTTAAGTCTTTGTCAGTTTGGTCATATTTGTCACTAAAAGCATCGTTGGCGTTCATGTTATTAAAACCTGGACAAGCTACATGATTGTGAGTCAAAGTTTGTGTTTTAGTCTCTGTTCTGAACTCTGAGGAAACCCTCCTGTTCATTTAAAATAAGTAATCTGATGCTCGAACCAAGAGAAACTAAAGCTTAAAGAGGGAATATTTCATTTAACTTAAATTACCCATCCTTTAAAAAAAGTGTACACGGCTCCCTCGCTACATCGCGGTTCACTTTTCGTAGCCTCGATGTTGTTTTTTGTTTTTGCAGCGCATTGCGTTCTGCGTCCTGATTGGCTGTAGACCATTTTCAATCAATCTCGTGCCGTGTCTCCTGTACTGCACAGAATGCGTTCAGCTTGTCAATTTACATAAATCTTTGCAAGACAACAAACACAACAGTGTCGACGTCAAAGGATTCTAAGGAGCATTAAGTGAAACAAAGTAGTCAGATAAGTCAAACTTCACCCAACTCATTCTTCTTGCTTCCTTTACGTCCGTACCATTGATCGATAAATGTTGAATTCTCTGGCAGCTGCTCTGTTCCCGTGTTCTGGACCTGAAAACAGGGTTTTATCTTTGGTTTCTTTAGCATAGCATCTTTATTTATAACGCACTTTACATCCAACAATGTTGACCAAAGTGCTACAAATATAAAACAGAGAGGAAACAGTTTAAATTACATATATATATATAATACTGGACGTATTCTTCTACGAAGGTTTGAACTTTAAGAGTTTAAACGAGAGAAATGTGTGAAAATGTTCATGCTTGTCTGAGAAAAGTGTATAAAGTGTGTAGTGAGGCGGTTTCACAGCCTTAAAACATCTATGATAGTTGTAAAAAACAAAACGTTCGCTACTTCGCAGATTTCACCTTTCGCAGGTTATCAACATCCGTGATAAACGAGGGAACACTGTACTCCTAAAACATTTGAGGTTTGTGTTTCTCCTAGAACAAAAAAAACCCCGAGTGAATATTTCATGCTTCTCTTTTCTTTGTTTGCACGTCCTCTCAGGCTTTGGAGTATCTGTTCAAGTTCATCATCCAGTCTCGGATCCTTTACTCTCGGGCCACGTGTGGCATGGAGGAGGAGCAGTTTCGCACCAGCGTCCAAGAACTCTTTCAGTCGATCCGCTTCGTCCTCAGCCTGGACAGCCGCAACTCCGAGACGCTCATCTTCACTCAGGTGAGGAAACTTGGAACAAAAACATTTTTCTTCCTTGTTTATGAAGCAGACAAAAATCGTTTATTGTTGTGATTTTGATGTTGAAACTGTTGTGTCGTCATAGTTTACAGTAGACAGCTAACAGTAAAATGCACTTTAGTTTAGCTGCTTCCCATCTTCTTGTAGTTGCCTTAATCTGACTTTTATTTCACTTCTGTTCCTTTTTCCACTTGTACCTCGCATCTTTCCTTGTTTCCTTTCCTCATCTTCTCTTTCAATTTCCCCTAAATCTTTGCTCCTTCAATTGGGTCCCTATTATTCCTCCTGGGTCTCCTCCACACCCAAATACCACAGGGCCCCCAGCCTTGTCCGGGCCCAAATCAAGTCCCAGGTCCCGGCGCCGGGCTTCCCGCTCCCTTAGCACTAGCTCCTGCCCCGGGCCAACTGCAGTCCACTGTCCCAGGACAGGTTCCTGGCAGCGGACAGGCCAACTGCACTCAGGCCGTGAGCGCCAACGCTCTGCGGCCGACTCCGCTGTCAGTAAGTAAACGTCTGGAAGAAACCCACAGCACCCCTTTAACCCCGTGAAGCCCAGAGTCCCATTTCACCTCAGAGAGCTCTAACCACACACACACCTGTGGTCCTCCGCACACACGTCCCGGCTGATATAACACACAAGTACACGATGTCCTCTTGCACTCGCTGGTCACACACGTCCTCTGACTGAGAGCATGTTTGTTAATGACATCATTCCTGATAACTCTTCACTTCACTCGCTGTAGAGACAAAAATATTTCTTGGCTGTAAACGCGTCTCTGCTGTCCTTAGATCCAGGCTCACGTGGCCTTTACAGGTACTGCAGGATTTGGACTTTTTCAGCCACTTGATTCACGCAATAAGAACAAACTCGTTGAAATAAATTAATCTCATGTACTTCTTCCTATTTTTCAATGAGGCCTCTAAACATTTTCCAAAATCCACAATTTTCACCAGAAGAACTCTTAAAGAAAACATTAAAAAGTGGAACTAAAACTGGACCTCATAGGCTTAGATTATCTTTATTTTTAGAAGAGGTGAAATATTGTTAGTAAAAATACAAAGAGTGGAGAAGAAGTTTTCATCCAGAGTTCAGCAGCTTTCAGTTTTGTGCCACTTTGAGTCCAGTTCACACCAGAATGAACCTGTTTGTCCAAAACGCCACGTCTGCTGCAGCTTCTTTGTGCTAAAATCCGTCTTTGTGTCCGTTCACTCTGTTTGAACCATGTTATTAATGATTGATACCCCTGACTTGCTAGTGTGTGTGCTTTGTCTTCCTTTTTTCAAACCTTTCACTTCCAGCTCTGGTTTGTTTTCTGCTGTGGAATAACTTCTGTGCCTCTTCGTACGAGCTGTTTTGTAAAAACTGTAATAGCTGGATCTGAACAGATGTCTACCTGCTGACCTGTGTGGATTTATGACTCCTCGTGTGGGTTGGCACCTCTCTCCTGTGGACACTCCAGTCACTGAAACCAGGATTGTTCCTTATAACCGACTCCTTCTCTCTCTCGTTCACTCGAACCTTTTTTTTTTGACTAACTCCCCCTGCTGCCCTCCTCCCTAAATGAACCTCTCCCCTCTTGTCATTAACACCTCTTCTGTCCCTAATTTCATTCTCAGGCTGCACTTTTGAACTCGTTCCCAGCCATCTTTGATGAGCTGCTGCAGATGTTTACGGTGCAAGAGGTGGCCGAGTTTGTGCGCGGCACCCTGGGCAGCATGCCGTCCACGGTGCACATAGGACAGTCCATGGATGTGGTCAAGCTGCAGTCCATAGCTCGGACCGTGGACAGCCGGCTCTTCTCTTTCCCAGGTAAATGTTTGGATTCATTCATGCGTTAATGTAATGCGCTGTGATTTTTGCCACAGGACTATTAAAATCAAAATAAAGGTTGTGAATGACTTTAAAAACAAACAAAAGCGAGTCAAACATGCAGCAACCCAAATACATCATCAACTAGAGGTCCATCAGTTCATTCTCTTAACAGCTGATAGTTTGGGGTCCCAGCAGTCACAGAGGGTCACAGGGCTGACACAGAGTGACAACAAACTCTCACATCCACCTGTGGCCAAATTAAAATCACCCGTCTACATAACCAACATGTTGTGAAACTGCTGTATGGTTCAGACACGTGTATTTGTCTCAGTGTAAAGTAACGTTACCTTTCCTCGTTTTCAATAAGGCTCATTTACATAGTGGAGATTCCTTACTGTCACCACAGCTCTGTGTGACGTGCTGCCACCATCTCTGAACAGGGAACGCTAATCTAAAGAGGTTATGTCCCCAAATTGAAGAGACAGTTACAACCTGACATTTTCAATTTTGGGTTTCGCTCTAAATCGTGAACCCACACAAATGCAAAAGAGTCTATATGACTCAGAACTGAATGTGTTAATGTGAAGGTGAGACAAAATTAATGCCTGACAGTTTCAGTACCACCAGCTGATGCTGAATAGTCTCAAACTGACACATCAAAATTCTTTCTGGTGAAACTTTGTTCGAACCCTCCTGGGGGAGGACCTCCGCACGGCACGTCTGCTAACGTTGCTAAACAACATTTCTGCTGTGTAATCGGCCACGAAGCCGCTCAAATGCAGATAATAAGTGACTTTGTTATGTCGGCGTTGTCTCTGGTGTTTGTGTGTAGTTAACCCGTCATTGCCTCCCTGTTTTTTTTCTCCCCACTGACATTAAATGTTTCTAAAATCTGTTTCATGGCACTAACTTGACAGTAACCTTTAACCTGTAGCTACAAAAGCTTGAAGAGCTGCACAGTTTTCAGATGGATTTGTTTCAGGACATGAACCAGACCAGAGGAGCAGGAGGCCGACTCCCTCTGAGCAGCATCGCTGACCTGCTGTTCCAGTGAACAGCAGCGATGTTGTTGGGTTACGATCCACAGACACCCTAACCGCCATAATGTAACGTGTGTGTGGTCCTTCTCAAATAAACCTGAACTGAAGTAAACTTGTGTGTCTGTTTTGTGTTCCCTCAGAGTCTCGGAGGATCCTACTTCCTGTGGTCCTCCATCACATCCACCTGCACTTGAGGCAACAGAAAGAGCTTCTCATCTGCTCTGGAATACTCAGCTCTATATTCTCTATCATCAAGACCAGCTCGCTGGTAACACGCACACACACACATGCACACACACACACACTCACACACTCGAAACACCGCTGCATTCAAATCTGAGTGTCATTGTGGGGTTTGAAAGGAAACTTATCCCAGAAGCTAGGCCTGCTGAGGCCAGTCCTGGCTTTGCAGTTTTGTAGAAGGTGAACCAGATGGGTCCTTTGTTTTCCCATGAGCCTCTGCTCCACCAAATGTCCGTGCCTTTGCAAGAAAAGTAAATCCATGGTTACAGCTGCATATTCAAAAAATCAATAAGCACCTTCTGTGTGTTTTCATAATGACTTTTCATTGACCTGAATAAGAAACATCGTGAGGCTAAGGAAGGATTTGAAGGAGAAATCATACAGAGACAAACATGATGTTCAGACTGTGGCTGCAGTTGTGTGATGGTGGTCTTTGTTGATGTGGCGCTGCTGTGGTTAGAACATGAACAGGAAGCCCACCGTAAATACTTCAGACTTGCTGTTTCATGTGAACTGAACGAACAGAACTTCAATACTTAGAGTTTTATTGTCATTGTGCAGTTTCTTGCACAGCGAAGTTGGGTAGCTGGAGCACAAATGTGCAAAAGTAAAGAAGAGAAAACACTATGCAACGAGGGAAGAAAAAGCAATATATATGTGAGTGAACTACATACATGCTGTATGCATAGAAACACTGAAACAGAAACATTGTGGGGCTGTATACAAGGGCAGTTATATAATATAATACATAAATAAATAAGGGTGGAGGGGCTATGGTCATTTAGGGTGGAGATGATAATTTCACTGAGACCTAAATATTACACATGCGCCAAAGAAATGTTGCACAGAACATGGAAAGACTGAGATATTGCACATGGATGATCAACAGCAGCGTCAGGGTGGATGTGTTGGAGACGTCTGTGCACACTCTTAGTTTGCATTAAGAGTTCTGACAGCTCACAGGAAGAAGCTGCTCTTTAGTCTGTTTGTTTTGCACCTGATGGATCTGAACCTTTTTCCAGAGGGCAGGATGTTGAAGGGTGGTGGTTAGGGTGGAGGTGGTCCTTTATAACTGCCCTGGCTCTGGAGAGACATCTTGAGCTGGCAAGTCCAGGGAGGAGAGTGGACAGCTGATCACCTTCTCTGCAGATCTGATGACCCTCTGTAGTCTTTTCCTGTCAGCAGTTGTGCAACCAGTGTACCACACAGGGATGGCGTGCACCAGCACGCTCTCCATAGTGGCACGGCAGAAGGACACTAGGAGGTCAGTCTGCAGCCTGTTCCATCTCAGAACCCTCAAGAAATGGAGGCGCTGCTGGGCTTTCTTTACTAGGGCTGATGTGTTTGTGGACCAGGATAGGTCCTCAGGTATGTGGGTGCCGAGGAACTTAAAGGAGGACACCCTCTCCACATGGTCACCATCTATGGAGAGGGGAGGGGGGTCAGTTCTTGTTTTGCAGAAGTCCATGACCACTTCCTTTGTTTTCTTGGTGTTTAGGGTGAGGTTATTGTAGTTACACCATTCTGACAGTCGCTGGGCCTCATCCCTGTAGGCGGTGTCATCATCGTTGGTGATGAACCACATCAGAGTGGTGTCATCTGCAAATTTGATGATGATGTTGCAGGGGTGCGTGGGGGTGCAGTCACCAAAGATGATGCTTAAGAAAATATTGAATGTAGTTCATCTTTCAGAAGTTTTATCAGGTAAAGTTGCTCACGCTGCCGTGTCCCTGTGCTGCGACGATGATTTACTTTAACTCCTAATTATCATCTGTGGCTGAAGTATAATTAATAAAAGATCATCAGAAAGAAAATGCAGAACAAATGCAGTAATGGAGACGTAACCAAGTAAGTTAGAATAAAACCAGCACTTCATTTATTAAATGTTTACATGATAAAAAGTTTCACAGGAGGACAAAAACTGCCAACTCTAACAGGAACGTTGTTATCAAAGTAGTGAAACGTTCAAAGTTCCCCTGCAGGCCAAACAAACCGCTGTCAGGTTAAAACATATTAACGGCTCATGAAACGAGTGATGTTCAGTGATGACGCTCTTCTCTTCTGAGGCGTTGCTTTTGGTGCTGAAGTCTCTGAAGTATTTGGACACTTTCATCTGATCTGAACTGAAACTGAAATTCGTGAGCACCAGTGAGAAACCAGTGTTTATTTCCATTACGTACTGTGAATGTTTAGTGTTGCAGTGAGCCTTCAGTCAGGTTTGTCCTCTCAGGAGCAGGAATGTGTGAGACACAGCTGCAGCAAAGCTCCTAAAACCTTCAAAATTCATTATTGGACACTAACCTATATAAAAGTACACGAAACGCACAGAGAGCAGCTGTCCTTATTTCTCTGCTCTGATTTCCTTTTCTTTATGTCTCCTTTCCTTCGTCTCTTCTTCCAGGACACGTCGGTGCAGGAGGAGGTGGAGATGATGGTGGAGTCCCTGTTGGACGTCCTCCTGCAAACCCTGCTGTCAATCATGAGCAAGAGCCAATCGCAGGAGGCGGTAAGGGGTCAACGCTGTCCGCAGTGCACCGCTGAGATCGCTGTTAGTAACTAACAATACGACTACTACTACGTCACCTCCCGGCCCCTCATCCACCCTGCATCCGTCTGACTGTCTGTCTGCTGTAGGGCAGGGCAATATTATATTCATGTTATAGCTTTGTTGTCCCTTTATACTGTCGTACAGTTACATGATGGCAACAAAATAAGAGACGGGAGATTTGAGAGAAGCAAAAAGTGTTAAAATAAAAATGAAAACTGTTGGTTTTGTCAATATTGCCCTCTCCTACTCCACCATCATCATCACTGACCCATCCTGCTGTTACGTCTCTTTGTGCATGCGTTAAAGAACTTCCATCTTTATTTGTATTACTGTGCAGAACGATATCTTAGTTAAATCACAGATGTGTGAATCTGAGTCGTCTGGGTTCATTTGTATTTTGTAAATTTGATGCATTTTTGTTGACTGTTCACCTTCATTTACATTCATTTCATCTTTGGCTCAGTCTCAGTCTGCTCATCTGCTGCCCTCCTGTTTAACCAGGAAGCAAGAATAAATAAAGCAATGAATAAAAATAAGAACAAAAGAGTCCAAAGAAGTGTTTACAAACTGTTTTTGTTAATATTCTATTTATGTCATTATAAACGATAAATTGATAGTTAAAGTTTAGTAGATAGGTATTTAAAACTTTTATAGAAATTATAATTCATCATGTTAAAAACGTTCTTGCAACTTTATCGTTTATGTCATGCTTTGGTGTAATGCAGTTCATTTTATGCCTTATTGGTGTCGACGCCACACAGAAAGATTTTGTGAGTTTTTATTTTGGATCAGCTGCTTCATTCTCCTTCGTCGTTCCTCCTCTCAGATGGAGGCGCCGGGTTTCCTGCAGGGTCTCACTTCACACTCATCATATTTTAATACAGACTACAATCTTTCTTTAGGTGGTGACAAAAACTAGATTCAAACACGAATCCATCCTCTGAACTTCAGCATTTTAATGCAGTAGATCAACACAGAGGTTTGATGAAGTTTGCGTGAGTGAGAATTATTTAGCGCCCTTTAGAAAAAAGTGGAGTGAACTCGTATTTCCTCGTGTCTTGCGTGTGGCGCTGCAGATTTATCTTTACGTGAAGGCTGGAAAAAGTTACTGACACATAAAGTGGTGCCAGCAGAGAGGCTGATAAAGAGGGGTCAGTTTGGGAAAGAGCCCGACTCATCCTGGTGCATCACCTCACTGTTGACTCCTTTGTGTTTCCATGCACTTACATGACTGTGCCCTGCTTCCTGTTGGCAGGGAGAGTACGTGTCCTGCCTCCTGTCGCTTCTCCGTCAGATGACAGATATCCACTTCCAGCACCTGATGGAAAACTTTCAGAGCAAAGATGAGCTGAAGGTACGGAAGTCCTGACTCACTGTGAAACATGACAACAGGGAGAGGTTTCATCTTTAATCCACGCTCTCGTCTCTTTCCCTCTGCTCAGGAGTTTCTGCTGAAGATCATGTGTGTGTTTAGAAATCTGATGAAGCTCAGCATTTTCCCCCGAGACTGGAACATCATGAGACTCCTCACCAGCAAGTAAGACACCAACTTACCCGACAGGCTGGAAATACACGAGCGTTGACTGAGTCCGATCGCTGCTGGATCATTGGAGTAAATATCAAAGCGATGCATGTGTGTGTTTGTGCAGCATCATCCTGACCACAGTGCAGTACCTCTCTCCTGCTCTGCACAAGAACTTCACAGAAGCCGACTTTGACTTTAAGGTAACTCCTACTTTATCATTTACCTTTAACTCTCAGTTTAGTCTTTATTTCCTAGTTAAATTCTTAATTTATTGTTTACATCTGTTAGACCCTTTTTTATTTAACTGCAAATTTTTTACTGTAAATTTTATAAATCTTGTCAGTTTCTGTAGTTTAGTTTAATGGTCGGGCACAACATGTCGTACTGTGTATGATTATGTGTGTGACAAATAAAATTTTAATTTTGAGTTTGAACTTAACGTCACCCTGTCAGGTGCGCACAAACCACAGTGACTGATAACAGTGGAAACGACCACGTGTAACAAAACCCAACCAAGCGTCTGACAAAGCTGCCGTCCTCCCCTCTCTGAGTCTCCTCACTACTAACACTAATGTTGTTTTTCGAAATCATGAATATTATTCAGATTATTTCTTTTATATCGTCACTATTTTGTGGTTTCATGAAACAAAGCTGAAACACTGTTAGACTGAACTGAAGCTGCTGATTTACTGAAACAGACGTGAGGCTGAAGTTTTGTAAAATGTCAACTTCATAACTTCATTATGTGAAAACTGACGAGTGCAAAGAGTGAGAGTGAGGGCTGCATCACTGTGCAAGCTGCGACCAAAGGGCCGTTTGCAAAGAAAGAAAACGTGGCGTTAGCAGTGTGTGTGTGTGTGTGTGTGTGTGTGTGTGTGTGTGTGTGTGTGTGTGTGTGTGTGTGTGTGTGTGCAGGTGTGGAATTCCTACTTCAGCCTGGCGGTGCTCTACATCAACCAGCCCAGTTTACAGTTGGAAAATTTGAGTCCTGCTAAGAGGAAGAAGGTCTTAGACAAGTAAGGAGACACACACACTCACACTCACACTCACTCACTCTCTCACACACACACACACACACACACACACACACACACACACACACACACACACACACACACACACACACACACACACACACACACAAAGAGAAGAAAAACACAGATAAGAAAAAAAAATAAAACAGTAACAGCTGCTCCATCAGACAGGATGTAATGACAAATCTGACCTTTGACTGAAGGGTAAAAGATATTTTCTTGTTTTTTTTATGTTCTTTTGCTTTTGTAAGAAAACAAAATTCTTTCAGTTCATTCATTCAGTTTTTGTGTTTATGTCAGTGAACCAAAATAAATATAAATACCCAGTTTTCCTTTTTTAAATTCACTGTAATAACTGTAAACTTGACACTTCCTGCTATGTTCCCATTAATTAAAGATTGACAGATTAAAGGAAAAAACAGTAGTGCCTGCTGTGTTGGTTTGGGTCCACATCGCCGTGTTTCACATTGGTGAGTATGTGAGGGTTAGATCACTGTCATCAGTGGGTGGCTGCATGGACAGACACTACGCTGCAAAGGTAAGAGCTGCACATGCAGGCTTGAAGGAGACTAAGTTGGTTATTTGTTGGGTTTTTGTGGACGATCGAAGTGAAACATCAGATGAAGCTGAGCTGTGGCAGCAGACGCTTGTTTGTTATCATGACCAAACCAGCGAGGACCTCTAATTTCAATTCAGTTCAATTTTATTTATATAGCACACAATCACAACAACAGCTGCCCCACGGTGCTGTTTGTTTCACTGATGTCATTGTCATTAAAATGCACCACACCGTGGATGTTCTTCTATTAGGTCCACAGTGTCAGTAATACAGAGACTGTTTGATCCAATAAGTAAAGTGACTGAAGATCTGATCTGTTTGCAGATACGGTGACATGAGAGTGATGATGACCTACGAGCTTTTCAGCATGTGGCAGAATCTGGGTACGATCCTCTCGTCGGGTTTAAACTGTTGTGTCCGACTTAAGTTTGACTGATTAAATGGTTTTGGATCCATGTTTGAAACGTGTTTCAGGTGAGAATAAGATCCACTTCATTCCCGGGATGATTGGTCCGTTCCTGGGAGTGACGCTGGTCCCGCAGGTGGAGGTGCGAAACATCATGATCCCGATTTTCCACGACATGATGGACTGGGAGCAGCGCAAGAACGGGAACTTCAAACAGGTACAGGAGCACACGCTCAGCTGTGCAGAGACTGTTCAGGTCGTTCATAGAAAACCAGAGGAAGTCAGAGCGTTTGTGTACGTGTGTGCAGGTGGAGGCTGAGCTGATTGACAAGCTGGACAGTTTGGTGTCGGAGGGGAAAGGAGACGAGAACTACAGGGAGCTCTTCGGTTTGCTGTGAGGAACGCAGACTTTGACTTCCCCGTGTTTCTGTTTTTAACCTGGAGCGAATCCCTCTGCCCTGCTGCTCTTTTCTCTCTTTGATAACAGAAATTAACTCTCAGTTTTCTGCTCTAACACTCTCTTTGTGTGTTTGCTTTGTCTGCTGCGGGACTAGAACCCAGCTGTTTGGGCCTTACCCCAGGTATGACACTCCCTGCACATGGGCAGATATACGCTGCTAACATTGACTGTTCTTATCTGCTATCCTGACATTGTTGTGAGTCTGTCGGACCTTCAGTGAAGCCTTTGTTAACTCCCTGATGGAGAAGTCATGGCTCACAACACAGGCCAAAAACGTTACACTAAAACACGAAACATCAGATTTGGCTTCATTTATTGCTCTTGTTGAACTTTTTTGACGTCCTTTTTAAAGTAGAACATTGTCGACACACTTTCACATGTGCTTACACACAGTATGTCCAGAGGCACGTGGTGGGTTTGTCCCCACAGTTTAAACTGTTTCCAGTGTGTAATTTGTTGCATGCTTCTTGCAGCCTGCTGGAGAAGATCGAGCAGGAGACGTGGAGAGAGACGGGCATCTCCTTCGTTACCTCCGTCACACGACTGATGGAGCGGCTGCTCGACTACCGGTACAGTAAAGCCTTTGTATTCATAGGACATAAATGATTCTGTGGTACTTTATGCTCCATAAGTCATAGAAAGTTTGGTTTTGTTGTTGTGCTTTTGAAATGTCTTTAAACTGAGCAAAGAAACTTTAAACACTGTGAGACCCAGGTCATATACGGGGCCATCATATAAAAGTCTTTGTCTGTAGAATACCAGCACTTAGTCACGTTCCCTGCAGTAACCCTCCTTTACCTGCAGTATCTATATTTATATCCGTCTTCAAAAACAGTCTTCTTGTTGTTTGCAAACTTGTTGGGCATCTTGTGACGTCTATCATAGGAAAAAGTGTCTTGGAGCTTGGGCTAAATGAGAACACCCACCCAAGTTAATAAAAGCGGAGGTTCATAAGTAAGTGTGGAAGGTTTAAGTTTGAAGTTTTATAAACTTGGTTTCATTTTTTCAGGGACTGTATGAAGGGAGATGAAACCGAAAACAAGAAGATTGGCTGCACAGTTAACCTCCTGGTAAGACTTTAAATCAGCGACATCACTAAAATACTGAGTTCAGAAAGTGTTCACATTTATTGTCTGTGAAGCTTCTCAGTCATCCAGGTCATCGTAGTCTAAGGAGCTTGGAAAGAAAAGCGTCTGCACTTCTTTGAGTTACTTGAAGACGTTTCATCCGAGAAGCTTTTTCAGTTCTAAGAGCAACTCGTCGAGTCCCAGATTTAAGGCCTATGGGAGTGACCCCCCAAGAGGGTCATGGACCCCCTATTGATCCTCTACACGAGGATCACTCCTCTTTCAAACCATCTGTCCTCTCTGTCCAGAATGTGAACATTGGCATCCTCGAGAGAGTGACCTTTGACCTTTATGTGCAGATGGACAGCTCTCCTATTTGTGCCAGGATCAGACCTCTGCATTGGAAACAGTCACTTCATAAACATGGCTGCCATTGACCCTCTTGGAGACGCCCCCATGGGCTGAAATCTGGGACTCTGCACCAGCTGTTCTTAGAACTGAAGAAGCTTCTTGGATGAAGGTGAAACGTCTTCAAGAAAACTTAAACAAGTCCAGACACTTTTCTTTCCAAGCTGCTTCACATTTATTAAACCGTCCAGTTCTAAATAAACAGCCTTCAAGAATAATTCTCATGTTTTCCACATTCAGTTGGTCTACACTTGATCCTTTACAAACAAACAAACTAACATATAGGTTTGGTACAGTATGCCATAAATAGGTCCATGAAAATGATGAAGATGATTCAGACCTTGGCCTTGAGTTAAGTTCTGCCCTTCTTTAAGAAATTTCCACACCTATCGAGTGGGTATTTGCAGCGTTTGGCATCCCAGGTTTAAATCGGTGCATAAACACAGGAAGTGCATTAATTGTCTGTTTTGTTTCTTCTCAGAACTTCTACAAGTCAGAGATCAACAAGGAGGAGATGTACATCCGCTACATCCACAAACTGTGTGACATGCATCTGCAGGCGGAGAACTACACAGGTACAGCAGAATCAGTCACTCGTGGACACGAGCAGAACGTGTGACAAACACCAGGCTGACGCTCTCTGGGCTGTTTGTCTGCAGAGGCCGCGTTCACCCTGCTGTTATACTGGGAGCTGCTGCACTGGGACGAGCGTCCTCTGAAGGAGTTCCTGCATTATCCTTCTCAGACCGAGTGGCACCGCAAGGAGGGACTCTGCAGGAAAGTCATCCACTACTTCAACAAGGGGAAGGTGAGGGCGTGACACGGTCAGCGTGGGCTTTAGAGGTCACGAGCTGCTTCATTAATGGAGAAGCTCGCGGCTCTCCAACGGGAGATTGAGAGACCAGTGTCGGACTGTTAGAACAGCTTTGAAATTCATATGAGTTGTTCGCAGTAAAGTAAAAAGCACCATCACTTCATGCGGATCCCCTCTCGGCGTCAGCTGCGGTCTCGAGGCTGGAGCTGAACAACAACACTCTGATAACGACTGTGTTTAGTCTGTTCTTCCCATTCTATGCAAGGCCACCTGGGTTGGCTGGAAGACTGTTTGCTTAGCCTGGCAGGGCGAAGGACACTGTCTCAGCTGAACTCTGGACACACACACAGACATATACACACATGCAGATACACACTCATCCCCCTCCAAACGCCTTCGACGCTTATTCCCCGCCGATGCTGACGCTGGATCAAGGAGACCAGCGCACGCAGGCCCGGCTGTGCTGTCTACACTGGCTGTCTCTCACCCTTTACCCGCCCCTGTTGTTCGTCGTGTGTTTCTTTGGTGTATTAAGAGTTTTTTCATGTGCTATGTGCACATTTTTTTTCTCCTTATCTTTCCTCATGTGGTGCATTTTCCATTGTTATACCTCTCTGACCTGTCTTCCCCATGTGATGTTTGTGTAATGTATGTATGGTCGCAGGGTAAGATGGCGCCGCCATTGCGTGCAATAGGTCAGCAGCCTTATGAAATTTCCCCTTGTGGGACTAATAAAGGTATGTTCTCTTATCTAACACCGGGGTGCCAGTCTTGGTTTTACAAGGTGCCAGCAGCAACTACTTTCATATTAGACACTTGCTGCGTCTTCTCTGTTAAGCACGGGGTCAGTATGTAAAGTGTTATCTGGTAACCAATCAGCTCGCTGCAGTTAAAGGCAGTTTGTTAGTTGTTGTGGTTTTGCTTCAAACATCAGCGCCTCCATGGTTTTGTGTGTTTGTGTGTCCTCAGTGTTGGGAGTACGGCATTCCTCTGTGCAGGGAGCTGGCCTTCCAGTACGAATCCCTGTATGACTACCAAAGTCTCAGCTGGATACGGGTGAGCCCCAACAACACTCACATCAAGAATCTTTTAGATCTTTAATATGATAAGGAAATATTAATTATTAGATCTCACAATCTTCCCCCCGCGACCTTTACCTGCAGAAAATGGAGGCGGCCTATTACGACAACATCATGGAGCAGCAGCGCCTGGAGCCCGAGTTCTTCAGGGTCGGCTTCTACGGCAGGAAGTTCCCTTTCTTCCTCAGAGTGAGTGATGTCACTGTGCAGCATTTACGCATGCACGTTAACTCTATTTGAAGTTGAGTAATTTTCCATCAGAAAAGAAAATGAAAGCTCTAATGGTTTCACTTCTCACAGAAGAAGACGTACGCCTTCCAGGAAAAAAGCTTTTTAAAACCTTATTTTGGGGCAAAGTGAACAAACTCTCTGAGGATATTTCGATGGCTGCAGGGTGGATGGACTTGTTTCTAGAAGGACTTTGGTCAAGCTAATAATTGAGCTGCCACATCTGAATTCAGTGACCCAGTAAACAGCTGTTATGAAGCGAGAAGTAAACATGTTCACGGCTGCTGTAGAGCATTTTGGGATCCAGCCTCAAGTGGTCATTACAGGAACTGCAGGTTTTGTTACTTAAGAGGTGGCTTCAAGATTTCTGCTTTAAAAAATGAACATCTTAATCTTTTCTGTTCGTTTTTGATTCGTTCCCTCTAGAACAAAGAGTTTGTCTGCCGTGGTCATGACTACGAAAGGTTAGAAGCCTTCCAGCAAAGGATGCTGGGAGAATTCCCGCAAGCCATTGCAATGCAGCACCCCAATCAACCAGACGAGGCCATCCTGCAGTGTGATGCACAGTGTATCCTTCAGCAGCAGAGCTGATGTTCATCCAAAGACCGCTCGATTTAAATATTAATCCACGCCTGACGTCCATGGAAGCGTTTTGTTTGCTGTGTTATCGGCTCTCAGTTATATCTTTGACCTCCCTCCTCTCAGACCTCCAGATCTACGCAGTAACGCCGGTGCCGGACAGCGTGACCGTCCTTCAGATGGACCGAGTACCGGACCGCATTAAGAGCTTCTATCGAGTGAACAACGTTCGCCGCTTCCGTTACGACCGGCCCTTCCACAAAGGCCCCAAAGATCGAGACAATGAGTTCAAAGTGAGACAGGAAGTGCTTTTTCCTCTTATTCTTTTATTAGATACTCAGTGAATCAGCTCAACACACTTACTTACTGCAACCCAGCTGAACCTGCCTTTGTTTATATTCTTATGAATGACACGATTTACAGCATTTATATCCAGTGACTCATTACAAAAACCTTTTTTGCCTTGTTTATCCAAGATTTACATTTCTTTAAGTTCCTTCCTGTGAAATTTATCTGACATCTTCCTCGTCTGTCTTTGCTTTCTGTCATTTCCATCCCTGACAGTAGAGACATCGTTTCTCCTTCAACCTTCCTCGTGATTCAGCAGCTTACAGCATCAAACACTCTGCGACTCCCTCACATCGTTGTGGAGGGTTTTAATCCACCTCTTTTTTACAGCGTTGCTTCAGTTCATTAAGATCTGCCTGGTTTTTTCTGAAGCTCTCTGAAAATTCAGCCAGCATGGCTCATTTTGACTGAAGTTTAGATGATTAATAAACCGGATTCTCAACATTAATTAGATATTTCAGGAGATTTCGATGGCTGCTGATGTTACATCAAACCTCCTGAAGTCTGGACTGTTTGTCTCCCTGCTTGTCGTGTTTTTCAGAGTCTGTGGATAGAAAGGACGACTCTGATCCTCACCCACCCTCTGCCCGGGATTTCCCGCTGGTTTGAGGTGGAGAAGAGAGAGCTGGTGAGCACATGAAAGAGATCTGTAAAGATAAACAGGATCCATAAACTCACAACAATCTGTTATGATATATTCTACGAAGTAATCTGAGCGTCTCTCACTTTGGCTCCTCGTCGCTCTGCGTCTCTCTCTCAGGTGGAGGTGAGCCCGTTAGAAAACGCCATCTCTGTGGTGGAGAATAAGAACCAGGAGCTGCGCACTTTGATCAGCCAGTACCAACACAAGCAGCTGCACGGCAACATCAACCTGCTCAGCATGACGCTGAACGGGGTCATCGACGCTGCTGTTAACGGAGGCATCGCCAGATACCAAGAGGTCAGACAGACAGGGAATTTCATGTCATCGGCCCCCGTGAGGCTGAGTCACAGCAGTAAAATCTTACAGCGCATCACAGTGGGCAGTTTTATAGGCAGGTGAAGGAGGGGCCACAATATGATTAAACCACTGTTATTTTATCCACACATAGCATCACAAACGGTCCAGAATGCACTAACCTCAGTGATATGTTAGAGTTTCCTTTTATAAACAAAAGTACAGAACATGTATTTTATTACAAAGCACAGCAGTTTGTCATCCGTGCGCATAATCTCTGAATCTGTGCGAACAAATTATGTATAAAATGGACTAAAAATGTTCATTTCTATAAGGTTTGGTGTTTTGGGATGATGTAATGCCACAGTACTGCTCCATAAATTTGACTTTGCTTTTTTCCTTCGTTTGCAGGCTTTCTTTGATAAGGAGTACATCACGAGCCACCCTGAAGACACTGAGAAGATCACACAGCTTAAAGACCTGATGCAGGAGCAGGTGAGGTGTCGTTTGCTGACGTTCCTGCAGAGCTTTAATAACACAGCTCTGCCTTTTTGTCCTGAGATGCCAAATAGACCAAGTTGGCTCCACATACTCAAATTAAAGCTCTATATGTGCTTCAGTGGAAACACATATAGAGCTGTAAGTGTGTTCAGATAGAACCATGTGGAGAATTTGACCTTTAGCGTGAGACAAATGTCACGATTGAAGAAAAACCTCAGAATCCTGTAATAGTTGAATCTATAGTTTTTGTTTTCATATATCTGCATGCAGACGTTATCATTCATGCTTTCACTGAACTGAAGGAAAGAAAATGACCATTAACAACAAGTCTTTGTTTTTTATAGTGTATCTGTTAACAAAATAACAATGTTTAAGTTTAATCAGGATATTTCATGGATACAAAACAAGAAAGAAATGAGTGATTAGCCCCGTGGCCATTAATAGTCACCGGGCTGTCAGGCTGTGATGTGCCGCTCTTTTTGAAAACAAACATTCACATGTTAATATTTTTGGCAACCCTACTTTTAACTATATTTGATATAAAGACTAAAAATGTATTTTATATTACAAAATGTCCCAAAAGCTACAGGTTTGGTGAATCTTTGATTATATCAAGTTTCATCAATGCTGCAAAAATTGGGAAGAAGTTTAGCAAAATGCTCCATAATTCCTGGGGGGCTAATACTTTCAGCCCCAGCTGCTGATAGGAGGAGATGCCCCCCCTAACCTCGCCCCCTCTCCCATGTCAGATTATTTCGATCCAGTAGAAAAACATTTGTTGACATGAAGCAGGCAAAAGTAAAGCAGGTGAAACACGTGCATTAAGTTTTCCAAAGGAAGGATTTGTCTGTAGACCAACGTGAGCAACAACCTCGTCTTCATTCTTGCTCATACTAACAGGGTTCTTCATCTCATCCGCTGATGTTTTTAAAAACTGGTTTTCACACAGGTTCACATCCTGGGAGTCGGTCTGGCTGTGCACGAGAAGCTGGTGCACCCAGAAATGCGTCCCCTGCACAAGAAGCTGATAGATCAGTTCCAGATGATGAGGAGCAGCCTCTGCCATGTGAGCACACAAAATAATATAATATTACAACCTCAGGAGGTACAAATACGTACGCGGAGCTGTTGTTAGATGTAGCTCATGAACCAAAATGAACGAGTGTAGAAGAAGATTCATTACGGTGTAAACATGCTGGAAGGATGGATGGATTCGTTTCTTCTTCAAAGAGCATGTTAGTGTGCACCAAGCTTAGAGACTGCAAAGAATCTCGTTGAACATTTCACCTCTGTTCATAATTTTACCTTTACCGTTCCAACCAGTGATTCTTCTGTCTGTGTGGACACCCGAGGGCAGTGTGAATATTCAGAGCAGTGCTTCTATGTGTCTCTGCAGGGTCTGCCTGGTTTAGACAAGTCCGGTTCAGGGCCCAACACACCCAGAGGAATCCTGGCCACTCACGGCCCCATGAGCCCCGAGAGCTTCAAACTGATGCACCGACACAGGTCAGCAACACGCAGAGACTTTTTTAACCCTCACGTCATCCTTTAAAGTGCCCGTTAGACTCTCCTGCTTTAATCTTATTCAGCTACACCCTGATACACTCCTCAGTCTGCACCACCATGTCATCAAAACCTCATTCAGGGTCTCTAAACATGTTGAAAAGGTTTTAAAAAATCCTCAAAGTCAGTTTCCTCTAAGTCTGCATAGAGGGTCGGGTCAAAGGGGCACGGATCAAGAGAGACAAAGCAGTTAATTACTTTTATCTTATTCTTAATTGAAACTGTTAAATGTGGTGAACACGGCAGAAACCATCCTTCACAGTCAGCACACGTCTTCTCACTGGCTTCACCTCCATCTGTGATTCACCTGCTGTGTCTCATTAATGATCTTTGAGAAGTTCCTCGCAGCATCTCTGCTGTCCTCTGCTCACATCGCACTTTCTGAAAATCTGCCATTTTCTCTTTCTCTCCTTCATCCTTCACCGACACCACCCTGCATCGTGCTTCCTGCATCGTGCTTCCTGCATGGTGCTTCCTGCATGCTCATGGCTGACCATCGCTCTCATTCTCACCGCATCACCTCATGCATGCTGGCTGTTTGGTTTTCGCTTCTTCTTTTTTGGTTTGCTTGGCCCTTCCCCTTCCTGCCTTCCTTCCTTTCTTCCTGCCTTCCTTCCTTCCTTTTCTTCTACCTGGAATTTCCCTCTTCTCCCCCCGCCCTCTTTCTCTTTACCCTCCCTGTTTCCTCTCCTCTTTTTTCCTCCTTTCGTTCCCTCCTCCCAGTCCCGTAGCTGTTCTGACTCCTGTGCGCAACTCCTCCTCCTCTCTCTCCTCTCACAACTCCAGTGAGATGGGAAACGTTGGCAATCTGCTGATCCTGGCTGACGGCATGGTAGTGGAACACCCCGAGGACTTCTACCGCATGCAGGTCAGTGAAAAACGCGATTCGCAGAGAGGAAACGCACTTGTTGCAAGCTACAAGAAACACTCCATATATCACACATGAATATAAAACTCTGTAATATTATCATGTCCAGCTTTTTCTGCACAGCTGAGCATCACTGCTCAAATACCTCACATTATTCTAATCTATATGTACAATACTGCGTTCGAATTTCTTGGAACTGCAGGCGAGCCTGTCCTCCTCCAGTCTTAGCTCCACCCACTCTGCGCCTTCTCAGATGATAAACTCCGCCCCCTCAACCATCAGAGGTGAGCGGCCCATGGCAGCTTTTTAAAACTATATTTAGCTTTCTGATATTTTGTATTTCACACATCTCTCACTTCTGTAATCTGTCCGTCTGCAGTCGGCTCTCCGTCTCTGCCTGACAAATACAGACACAACAGAGAGATGCTGATGCTGCTGCCGCCGCACAGAGAGAGGCCGAGCAGCGCGATGTACACCAACATCACAGACAATGGACAGGTAAAGCAGTGGAGGGGGGATCCTGAACGACAGCAGTGACAGTTGTCTGATTTATTAGAAGTTGCATGTACGTCACATGCAGAGGGTAAAGTGGGATTTGACAGGAGAGGAAACTGGAAGCTCTTGTTTTGTGCACAAAGATTAGTTTTCTTTGTGCTGCACTGTGATCAGCTGACCTGTGATGCTGCAGGTGCTTTTCATGGATTCAACCTACCTTCAGATATTCTTCTAAATATTTTCGAATGCAATCATGTTCAGTTCTTTACTGAGCTGAAGACGGATTAAAGTCTGATTCAGGTGATCGCTGTGGTCCTCTCTAACGAGCTCATGGTCTCCTCCTCAGCCACCAAACTTCCAGCGAGCTTTGTTCCACCAGGTGATCGGTCCATGCAAACCCTGCAGCGACCCAAACCTCTCTGTGGCTGAGAAAGGTCGGCAAACTCACTCACACACACAATACAGAATATTTCTGTAAAACTCATCTATTTTTTTTCTCCACTCCACCCGTCTTCACTCTCTGCCCTC
Source organism: Aulonocara sp. 'chitande type north' Nkhata Bay (assembly GCF_057382095.1). Taxonomy (NCBI): domain Eukaryota; kingdom Metazoa; phylum Chordata; class Actinopteri; order Cichliformes; family Cichlidae; genus Aulonocara; species Aulonocara sp. 'chitande type north' Nkhata Bay. The sequence goes on along the minus strand of NC_141348.1, from coordinate 48,538,557 downwards.
CAGTCCTGACCACTCCCAGCAGTTGGAGTTTGGACAGCGGTACCAGAGAAGCCCTCCCTTTCCTTTCCTCCCACGTTGGCAGTGTCATGGCACCACCTGTTCCACCACGCAACCTGCCTCAAGGTATGAAACTACTGTGTGTGTGTGTGCGTTTGTGTGTGTGTGTGTGTATTGTGCACTGATTTCCCACCAAGCATAAATCAAACTTTGCCAGATGCTGAAGCGTTAAATCTTTTTATGTCATTCTTTTACATCTAAAACCGTCTGAAACATGAAAGGACTTCCTCTTTAGTGGATTTGAACCTTCGTACTGTGAAACAATAATCCTAAAAACAGCTGCACGAGTGTGTCAGTGAGATGCAACCCAGGGAGAACCACACATGCAGGATGATCATGACCACCAAGAGAATGTACCGTTTGTCCCCCTCACACACAGCTCACAGCTACAGACAAACACTTCAGTGTTAGACTTACAGAATTAACGTCTAATGTAGACGATGTTTACTAGATATTTACTGAACTCCACTTTTTAACCAAGTTTGGACATGAAGCCATGCAACTGAACGCCTTTAGCCCAGAAAGTGTCATCCGTGGACGCCTGCTGGGTTTTTGTTGTGCGAGAGCGAAGCGTTGATTCTTGTGCATCGTTGCGTGTGTCGGTTTTTGTGTGTGGGGAATCCCCACAGGTTCCCCTGCAGTGTGTTTGTGCGGGGGACTCTGTAACGTTTTCCTGGCTGTGGAACTGAATCTGTTTTTTAAGCACCGGGTCAGAAGACATGACTCTGTTTTCTGAGCAGGATTCAGAGGAGATTCATCTCCTCTGTCATGTTCATTAGTACCTCCGTTAGATTAGCTCCGCATGATTCATGATCCCCGTGTATCTAATGGTGAGTCTCGGTGCAGCCTCTCAGTTTGTCTTCTGTCTGAAAACAGCTGTTTTAGCTTTTTTCCCCCTTTATGCAAGCTGTGCTTTGATTGGCTGAGAAAGTATTAACAGAATAGCGCTGGGCCTCTCCTCTCCGTGACCTCTATGATCGGGGATTCAAAGCAGCTCTGCTTTTCATTCAGGAGTATTTGTGACGACGCAGACTCGTATTAGTCCCTCACAGAAACCTTTCAAAACCACCGAACACTCATTCTCGGTTTTGTAAATCGCGTTATTCAAACCTTTGAGTCCCAAGAGTGAAAGTTCAGGTACATGAAGTGTTTATGAAGCGTTTGGTGGTTCCTGCAACCTCAGAGGAGACGTCTGCAGGGCTCGAAGCACAGAGAGAAAGAAAGGAAGCGTTCTCTGAGAGTGAACTTTGGTTAATTTGATCTCGTTTTCACTGCAGACACACACTTTATACCACTGCAATCAAACAACTTAAATGCTATCAGAGCTGAACACCTCCCCTCCTCCACACACTGCTCCAACTCCCCCCTTTTCCTGTTTTAACCCCACCCACCTGCCTCTACCTTCTTGTTCTCCACTCTCTGACCTTTGTTCCCCCTTGCCCCTCCTCCCACCTCCTCCTCCTCTCTGGTCTGAAATGTGTGTGAGTGTGTGCGAGTTTCTCTCAGTCAGTCCTGCTGTGTCTCCCCCTGTAGGGCAACACCTGTCGATGCACTTTGACGCTTTCCACCACCAGGTCAGCGACCTCCCTCCAGCTCTCCCCGCGCGCTCTTTAAGAAAGGTACCCTTCTCCTCCTCCTCCTCCTCCTCATGCCTGCTGTCTGTCTGGATGAAGTTTGTCAGTCCATTAGTGTGTGTGTGTGTGTATGCACTCACAAATCAGTGCACATTACTGTCTGTGTGTTTTTCTTTGTGTCCATGATTTTGTTCTTTTAAATGAAGCATCAGTGTTCACAGCTGAGTCTGCAACACCAGCTGAAAATAACTTTACAGTTTATCCACCAACAGTTACGACAAAGACAAAATATTTTCTGTTCAGTTGTAAACCTTCGTGTCCTGTTCCTAAGCTCATCAGCAATATTTGATTTATTGGCTTCATGTTTCCTTTTTCCTCTTTTTTAACAAACACTCCAGAATCCTGCTTTCTGTGTTACTTGGTATATTTATAGTTTAAACTATGCCTGTTAATGTGCACTGTCATTGTTTTGCTTCTACACTTCAATCAGATGTGATTCTAGTTAAAGACATTCATTGTAAATAAGTTGTGATCTTCATGTTTATGCAGGAGAAAAGAATGTGATCGACCTGCTTTGTTAAATATTAACAGACTTTAAACATATTTAATAAAACCGCAGCTGTTAATCACAGACTCTGTGTTAGAGATTGTTTGTGTGACTCTCCCTCGCCTCTCTCTCCAGTCTCCCCTGCATCCTATACCTGCCTCACCCACCAGTCCACAGTCCATCCTGGATGGCAGTAACTCCAACCTGTCAGGCAGTGCCAGCTCCGGAGTCTCCTCCCTCAGTGAGAGCAACTTTGGTGGCCCCGCCTCCTCCTCTGACCCCACCGCCAGCCGCACAGACACCCTGGAGTCCGTCCCCAGCAGCCAGGCTTGGACCACCGACCAGGAGGACCTCGACTCACCTTACCAGCCCGTCAGGTACAGCATCTCCGAACCTGAAGTCCTGGATGGAGTCAAGCCCCCGCCCTGCCGCAGCCACTCTGCCCCGGGAGGCGTCACCCCGGCTCAGGTGGGGTCCCAAATCCAACCCCAGGCTCCGGGTTCGGCCTCCATCGGAGTTCAACAAATGCAGCAGCAGGATGTGTTGCCACACCCACAACACCCCCACTACTACCACCAACTCCACCATCACTTCCACCCACACTACATCCCCCACCACCCGCCTCTCTACCACTTCCATGAGCCTCCGGCGCTGCCCCCTAAACCCTACCTCCGAGAGGGCTGCATCCCTGAAGAGGACTCCCTGATCAGCCAGTCTGCAGCGCCTCCACCTCCCGCACCGCGGCCCATGCCACGCAAGATCTCCCAGCCCATAATCGCAGCCACCAAGGATGAGCAGGCTAAAGTGGCGTGGGAGCACGGCATCGGCGAGGAGTAGGACGCCCCCTCATGGTTTATAGGGACAGACAAGAAACTCTTCTCAAAAGAGAGAAAGAAAAGACGTGAGAGCGAGAGCCAAACTAAAAACTGGGTCATGAAGTTGAGGGTAGCTCTGAATCGCCCCCAGCTGTCCTCCAGTTACCGCTAAAGGTTTCAGTCTGCTCTCGCACGCTCCATCTGGCTAACGAGTCCTTGACCTCTGAGACGTGTTTCCTTCAACCAAACAGTCCTCACGTCACTGCATCCTGATTCTTTACTTCTTATATGTGCAGACGGGGGTTTAAGCTGAGAAAATGCTGCTCAGCTTTTTCACTAAATTCATGATTACACCTGAAACTGAACCCGTGATTTTACGAAGGGATTTCTAGTCAAATAAAAAAAAAGCCTCGCTCTGAAGATTTAAAGGCAAACGGCACTTTAAAAACATTTTTATTTATGTACAAATAAAACCTATAGACACAGAACGGTCAAAGCAGGGATGTTATACTGAAGGATATTTAGATCAGTGATTCCTAAAGTGTGGTCCGCTGCCCCTTAGTGGGCTGTGAAGGTACTGCAGGGTGTCCTCCAGAGGCAGGGTGGCCAGATTCCATGAACCTCAATGATACAACATTTTACAACAGCTGGAGTTTATTTGTGTGGGAATCTTCACATATCCTAAAAAACTATAAAAGGACAAACTGCAGGTTTGTGAAGGACTTTCCCTCCTGCCTCGCTGAGCAGACGCAATAAGCACAATAAGAAGTTTCATGTTATTGTCCGTGATATATTCTTTTTACTATATTTACTTTTGCTGTCCCGATAATTGACCTGTCACTTAATGTCATGTTTTCCTTTCTGCATCACTGCTGATTAACTAAGAAAGGAAAATCATTTCCTTTGTTTTGACTTCACCCAGTTAAGTAGTCTCCCTGTATTTCAGTTTTTTTAAAGCCACTGGATAAAAGCCAGACTTTAGGAAAGTGCCTGTCCTGCAGTGAACAAAATGTGGGACACTGTCTCGATGTGGGACGAGGGGGACCAAAGGTCAGTCTCGTGTGGACTCCAGTTTAGCAGCTTTGAGTTTGGGAATCACTGATTTAGATGATTTAAAAAGATGAAAACAAAAGACCAAAATGAAAGCAAATAACTAATGATGATTATTTCTGTCACGTAAACAGCGGCTATAAAGGCATCGGGTAGAGGTACTTTTTGTAACGATGTAAATAAAACGTTCACCACTAGGGGGCAGCATTTGAACAAAAAGGTAATACACCAAAGTACGGCCGGGACCTCATTTGACTACGGTTGACATCGTAACAGAAAACACAGATAGTTTAGGACATAAAGTCAAGCTGGTATTTATATTCTGTTAATTTTTGTTAATCTTAGTAAACAGGAAGTTACAAAAAGTACCTTTAAGTGATGCTTTATGCAAACAGAGCGACGGCTTTCGAAGATTTTCAGTCACTTTTTCCTGAAATGTTGAAGATAAACGACAGAGATGAGAAGTGTTTATATTTAAGTAAGAGAGAATGTAGATACATTTAATACAGTATAAAGAAGTATATACATATAATTTATATTCAGTCGTTATACTTTTGATTGAAGAAATGTGCAAATGGCTTTCTGAGCCGACAGTAGCCGCTTCATCAGACGCGATGTGCACTTCACAACAGCTGAAGGTTTTATTGCAGCTCCTGAAAACAGGAGCGAGGGACAGTTTGCTCTGAGGGTTTTTTAAAGCTGACGATGCGTTCAGCGGAGGAACCTGTAAATATGTGCGAGGCGTCCGACTGCTGGTATTTTTAGGGATGTTAGCTGAAGTACATATACACCTTTTTTGGCATTTTTTCTATGAAAGTAATGACTGTACATTTTTTAATCAGGGTACTGTTTTGTATGCATGTTCATTCACTGAACAGAGACTGTGAGGTGAAGCACTGGAAGCACTGGAGAAATACTGTACTGTGCACTGATGTCTTTGTAGTCTAGGAAACCACTTTGAACACCAAGGATGTTGAATCAGCAGGATTTAGTAGTAGACGTGTAAAAGTACTGCAAAGGGTCATACTTTTGTACTTTAGTGTTTTGTTTTAAATATTCTTTTTACATTTAGCACTCAGATTGCGAGCAGACTGTCATCCTGATCACTTCGCCCCCTTTTTTAGGTTGAACAGCCGTTCACGTGGCTATTTGAAATCCTCGTTGTGCTCTGCCTGGTGTCTGATCACCTCACATTTTGCATGGTGAAGCTGATCGTTGTGTTTGAGCTTTGTCCTGTTTTGGTTCCTCCTAAAGGTGCAGAAAACTCAGAATCCTGATTCAGTGTCATATTGTGTTGGTGATGATGGCTGGTGGCTCTGTAGTTTGTAGTTTCGAACTTAAGTCCAGCTACATTTAGATAAATCCAACACAGAACTGTTCCCCTGTGAGGCTAAATAATAATAACACGATGTCTTTGCAAAGTGCTTTGACAGAAAGGCAAAAATAGAAAAATACATTTCAACAGGAAGCTGGACATCGAAGAGCGAGATGGGACGAATTAAAAGTTAAGACAGAGAACAACGACGAAATAAATCAAATCAACATTGTCTACATAAAGGGCTGAAAGCAGAAACAATAAAATAGGGGACACAAGCATAAGTAAATATAGGCATCACATAAAAATATGTCGATGACAAACTGAGTCAGGTTGAGACATTTTAGATTTAAGGATTAGCGACCTGAGTGCGCATTCTGCCTCGAATGGCTTTCGCTGCTTTAGAGAAGCTGAAGGTTTGTTTTCAGTGAAACGACGAGACTGTGTGTGAGTGCGTCTGCACGTTTAGAACCATCACAGACTTTACTTCATCCATTAAATCATTTTCAGGAGTTACTAAAGTCGACCAGTTCTGGATTTTCTGACTCTGTCACACCAGGATGGATGTGCACAGTAAACACAACCATAGTTTTGTTTACAAAGAGCAGCCAGTCTAAAGAGACGGGCACTGAAGCAGCTTGTTTCAGACACTTTGCAGTGTTATTTTTAACTATGAGTCATACAAAGCTCCTCTGGTAGAGTCCAAACATCAAAATATAGAGCTCGAAATGAGCAGAGCGGGTCCACTTTAAATATTCAGCTCCTGTAATGTCAGAAGAAAGAAGAAAGAAAGTGTACTTTATTGGTCCCCGTGGGGAAAATCCCTCTCTGCATTTAACCCATTCACTCAGTGAACGTGTGTGCTGCATTCACTGACCCAGTAAGCTACATGGAACAACAGCCATCATTCAGACAGTTGTTGCACATGTGCATTTCCTGCCGCGACGCATGGCGTGAGCTGTGTGAGCAGTGATACGGGCCCGCTGCTTGAATTCTCCACCATAAACATACGAGTGAAGCAGTGATGGTTAAAGATGTTCAGTGGAAGTTCAGAGCTGGACTTTCAGTGGCGCTCTGTGTCCGGTGAGCGTTTCCAGTCTCTTTATTCCCCACTTATAAAAGTTAAAGCCATGAAACTGTCCTGTGGCGCACACAGAGGCTGCACCACAGCCCGGACAGTTTGCAGAAAACTGCTGAATTCATGAAGTCGGGTGTTTGGTGAACTAACTGATGATGTTACAGGTGAATTATGCAGCACGGCTCGAGTTACCTCCTTCAACCTGTCTGTTTTTAGATCTTTAGCTTCTCTCTTCTTCTACTTTTAGTTATAAATTTCATTTAAAATCATTTTAGTTCATTTATTCCCTAAATGATCAACTCTTTCATCCTTGTGTGAAGAGTTCGAGTTGATTGTTGTCCTGTTGAAACTGAAACCCATATTAACACTCAGTGCAGCTGATGGTGGATTCATGCGCTGTGTGTATTCACAGCGATATAAACAGTTGTTACAGACTCGCACTGACGCCTTTGTGTTTATGCCAACAACATATGATGTTACCTCTGTTTTAAACAGCTTTGAGTGCTCTCAAAGGTTTTCTCACAGCACATCTGTTATGCTTGTTGCCTTTGCAAAACATGAAGATTGATATTAATATGTATACGTTTATACAAAGCCAGATTTAGAAATCACCTTATTGCTTTTTCTTCCTGCAACCTTTACCTCCAGTTCACATAACGCACTGGAAGGTTTAATTTTTTATCACTTTTCTGTCATTCTGTGTGTTTATTTATCTGTAAAGCTCCGTGTGCAGTTGTGCTGAGCCGTTTATGTTTGATCCTTCTGAGCCTACAAAGCGCTGTGAGCGGGGATGCTGTAAATACATGACGCAGGCAGGTTAGAGAAGCTTTTCAGCAACGAGAAACTGCAACAATGAAGGTGTGCGCTGTTACGGCAGTTTGTGAGAGTGTGTGTTATATCAGGATCGAATTACACCAGAGGGAGAGAGAGAAGTCACACAACAGTTTACTAAAGAAAAGTTCACAGCAGAATTAAATGTACTTTATTTTCTCCTGATTTTTAGTTCTGTTCATCCTTTTAGAACATTTTGACATCTGCTGTCTTTTAAATATATCTGAGCTAAACTGAGAATCTGAGATCGTTGATCAGCTACTGAGAAGTAAAGAAGCAGCAACAACCTATTGAAGATGTTTCATGTGGGAACTATTTTCTTCTCCCTGAACTAAACCTACTTTACATGCATATGCTGCAATCACACGTGCATAGATTTTCTTTTGCCTTTTGTGTCATTGCTCCTTTGTGCTTGTTGCGTTACAGTTTTATTCTGGTGCTTTTGTTTCTTATTCAAATTCAAATTTTATTTGTCACACACACACAACCATACACAGTATGACATGGGGGTGAAATGCTTGTAGCTGTACAATGCCCGACCATTAAATGACAGAAGAAAAGTTTTACAATATTTACAATTTAACTTAGGAATTTACAGAATTTATCCCGGTAACAGTCTGTTTCGTCCTGTGATTGGACACTGGGACTGGGCCTGTATATAAAGGATGGCTGTAGCTTCCACGTCTGAAAATTAAAACAAAGCTGGAAGTTGCGTTCTTTCCAGTGGCCACTAGGGGGCAACTGTTTGTCCTGCAGAAAAAGTCTGAGAAAACAACCCCCGCAGCTTGAACTATGACCTCAGTAAATATTTACCTGATGAGCCTCACTAGTGGCAGGACTTTAATTTTATCAGCTGTCGTTCTATTGGAGGCAAACAAGTGGATAAACCAGGGTGTAATTGACAAGTTGCTGCTATATGAATGTGCAGCATCCTTCATATCCAACGGGACGACCTCGCTGGTGGGTACGGCATCTTTTATGTAAAGTGACGGCCTGCTTTGACCAGCTTATATTAATTATTTGCTCACTAAAGAGAGACCTGGCTGCATTTTCCTTTGGCTGGCAGATGTAGACAGTAAAAAGAAAGTAGTTCTTTGTGCTGTTTAGTAGTTTGTATTGAAAAGAAGGCAGAAATCTCTGCACCTAATATCTCCAAAACTGGGTCATTCCCACCAAAACAAAAGAGATGTGTAAACGGTTACTACGGTTACCACAGTTAAAATGACATCTTTGATTTTGCTGTGAACTCTTGCTTTAAACAAACGGTCCTGCATACTCGGTCTGCAGCGATGAAGTGTTCAGATTTCAGTGAATCAAACTCGAAGCAGGTGAAGATGAACTATGCAAATCAGAGGTTTGTTTGTAGGACGTTCAGTTCATTCTTTTGTTCTTTGGCTTGAACGTGTTGGATGGCAGGAAAATTAAAAGTAGTTTGGTGCTTTTTTAAAAGAAAGTAAGTTTTGTGTGAGACTAAAACCACTGACCCCACCCAGTCTGTGTTTCCTTTAGAAGGAGGAGCGTGGAGGGAAATCCGACGGAGCTCACGGAGGAGACGCGTTGATTTCTTTGTACATAAGCGAGGAGAGGGCGTATTATCGCGGGCATGAAGGGCAAACCTCGTATACACGTAGACTGTGATCGTCTCGCCTCGTGTTTTCTGATGTAAACCAGTTTTTAAACCCGGTCCACAGCGATCCAAGTTCATTCTGTCGAATTATCGCGATCACTTCAGGGCAGCTGAGGAGACGTTTATTATGATTTTGTGTATTTTGCATCAATGACAAATCTAGATAGTTCCAACGATGGCACTCCTTTGTATGACGACGCTAATAGTATTTCTTGTATATAAAAGTCTTTGTTGTGTTAGCATGGGTATAAACTGTGACGTGTATGATGGTAGATGTAAATACTCACGTTTTTCCTACTCACTAAACAAACTGCTGTGTTGTGGATTCATGATTAATGACAAACATTAAACGATAAACTTTTATTGACTCGACTGGATTCAGCCTGTCGTTATTTCACATGTTTGCTGCTATAAAGTTCAGTTTTTGTTTAATTCATGTAGTCATGATCACAGATACTCAGTTAATGACATGAATTTAGAAATTCCTCCGATAAATCTGAATCTTATTAAAAATACACTTTACATCATTTTTAAAGTTAGTCTTAAACATTTTTAATTTCACTTTTCCAGGAAACGTTCAGGTTCATTTGTGCGATTTTCACATCGTTCAGTTTGTTGGAGAACTTAAAGTCTGTTGGATGTTGTTTAATGGCTTTGATTAGTGTAATAGTTTGTTACTAATAAATAACTAAAAGGAAATGCAGTACAAAGGCAAACACAGACTTTGTACAGCCACTTATTGTTTTTAACTCTTTTGTGCAAGGTGAACTTGAGTGTTTTGAAGGACATCTAAAATAAAATGTATTCATATTATTTATTGTGTCACAATATGCTCAACCATCCAAGTAAGGAAATCCCAAATAGTTGATTCTGCTCACCTGGACGCAGAGTTTTCAGGGGGAGAAACGCTTCTTCACTCATCCAAGTAACTCCTTTTCCCACTGAAAACATAACTTCCAGATGAACAGAATCAACTGTTTGGGAGTATTATCTAAACCTCTAAACTGAATAAATTGTTTTCATGGTTATTTATCCCGAATATTGTCTCAGTATGTCTGATACAAAAGAGAAAGTGGAAACTATCAGGACAGAGTTTTGGTATGATTGTGTAACTGTGTAATCACGCTTATGTACATCTGGATAATGACACAAACTAGTGTGTGGTGCTTCACTTTTTAATAAACTAAAAGACAGAAATCACATTAATAATGGATTGCATTTATATAGCGCTTTCGCATCTGGCGCGAACCGGCGAGCCACTTCCTGAATCAGTCACATGGTACCGACTGCCCGCGAGGCCTCGAATGTCACTGCATACGTAATCAAAGCAAGCCTCGATACGTGCTTCACAAAAACTCCCCCGAGCAAGGGCGTAGATTTGGTTTAGGCATTGGTGGGGACAGATGATTCAACCACCGAACGCTGCCGGTTTCTTTTTTTCCCTTTTTGTCTTTGCTTCTTGATAAAAGCAGAAATATACTTGCATACATATGCTATTCTACATGCTTTTAAACCATTTAAAATTACAATTCATAGTTTTATATGAATAACTGAGCTTTGTGTTGGTTCTTCTGTCACCTGACAAATAGGACATACATGACAATAAGAATAAAATGTGGAGCTGCTTCAGTGTTTCTGTCAGTTTGTGCAGATCTTGACTCATCAGTAATGTTTGTAGGGTGAGTGCATTTTAAAAACAATTTGTGCAAACTGCACTCCGAGGTGGAATATTTGGAAAATCATGACTACTTTGTGATATTTTGTCTCAAAAATTAACCCTATGAAAATAGCATTACCATTAGGATGAAATTATTGTGTCTCCAACATTTTAACATTAGACATACAATTTTAACAGCCTCTGTAAACTAATATCCTGGCTGCTCAAAGCTGCCGTTTTCTCTGACAGTTTCAATCAAAATTAGAAATGCTGCTCTGAGACTGAGAGAACTAATAGTGCTGCATGTTGTGCAGTTAGTTTCCAAAAAACGTTATTCGTGGTTACATACAATTTTAGAATGATGTGGGCCAAAGCCTAGCATAGCCTGTAACGTTATTGTGACGGACACATTTTATGAGTTAACTTGGCTTTAAGTGACTCACAGGTTTCTTTGAAAAACACTTTCCTATATCCACATTCTTCCTTTTTGCTGCCGTCCTCCTCTCCTCCTCGCTATGGAACTCCAAAGTGTTCAAAATTAAATAAATAAATAGGTCAAGATGAAATAAATAACTATGTGAATAAATAAGACACAGATATGTAATGTGAGAATGATATTGTGAAATAATGGAACACATTTTGAAAAAAATGCTCATTATTGTGAAATATATTGCATTCTGCTATATAAATTTACTTATTATTGTGAAATATTATTTCATGGTCATTATTTTTCACAATAACAGAGATTATTCCTGAGGCATTTTATTTATTTCCAGCCGTTTTTAGTCCAAAATGACCTTTTTTCAAAGTCAGTCTTTATTTCAAAATCCCGTTTTTCCCGATGGTCTATTTATTTCATAATGCGACTTTTCAGCAGAATGACTTTGTCTGTCAATCAATGTAAGTGGGCTGGACCTTTGCACCTATTGGCTTATCGTTTACCATCGACTAGTTTTCCTGGATACCGGCTCCGCGGACGGCTACTGCAGCTAGCAACAGCGTGCTAGGTCAAAAGTCACGGAGGGTGGCGGACTGGTGTGAACTTCAGCCAGTTCTGCTCATTTAAGCAAATCAGATAGAGAGGGATCATTTACCTGTAGATACTGTTTTGAGTCGTTTAGATGTTTCTGAAATGCTTGGGATGATAATTGCTCTTCAAGATGTTCGCATCGATGACAGCATTGTCAAAGGTTTAAGATCAATTCAGCACCGTGTTCGTTTGGAATACGCCGAGGAAGAACAGTCTTCAAATGTTGGCCGTCCACGTCTAGAAATCCCGGCTGCAGCACTCAGGACTTTAGTGCTGTCCGGGATAACCATCGGGGTAATTGCCGATACATTTTCTGTGTCTCCGAGCACAATTAGGAGGAAAATGACGGAGGATGGTCTAAGGTAAGTTTATGCTGTAATTGAGCACCTGTGTGATTCTGTACACAGCATTGTTTAGATGTTGACCTTCATTATGACGTTTGACAATGAATTATTATCGCTTACTTTTTTATGTTACTGTCTAAACTAAGTGGGGCAGCTACGGCTAAAGCTATCGGCGCCATCTCGGCGTTGAGACACGTTTAGCAGTGTTAGCTGTTAGTGTGTTAACTCGGAGACTGGGGTCAGTGGAGCCTGTAGGAACCTTTTACACAGAGAGTAGACCCACCAGCTTTCCACAGTCTACTTACTTATCACATCTTGTTAGACAACAGGGTCATTAGTGCTTTAAATAGTACATAGTTGAATGTTTCATTGCTGTTTGCAGTTGATTGTTCTCTGATAACGCATAACAAGGTTGATGTTAAATAGCGAGTTTATTGAAATGGTTTTGTCTATTTCAGCAGCATTATAGATATCATACTTTCTCTGGTGTCTTCGGCAAAGCTAAAACAAGAATACATTTACATCCTTGGTTCTTTCAGCATTAATTGGAAAACTTTGAGATTTGCTGTGCGCCTCCCAAGCCATTCTCTTTTATCCCACCTGTCAGGTATAGATGGCAATACTTTAAACAAAGTTAAATTTGTTATACCTGAAGAGAACCAATCCTGACCTAGAATGGGTGAATGAATAATTAGTTGGTAGCCAATGCCTAAGCAACTCACATAGGCCCTGGCAGACTCAATAAGTCCATCTAGGAACAGCTGCAGGAAACACCTCTTCAGTTTAGATTTAAAACATGTGCATGCTCTTTCAGGTTGATGAGGATTATGGTGTGGACTGGACAGGACAACATAATCGCCGCCCATCAAATGAGATCACCATTCCTGAGATTCAGCTCCCAGATGCACTGAATGAACAAGACCCTGCTGTGCTACCAATACTTCAAAATCACTTGTAGAAAGACATTATTACATTTAATCAGTTTCTATGTCAGGAGGATTTTTTTTTTTTAATTTCTACAGCTTTGTAGCTAATACTGACTCAAAACAGCATAACCAATTTCATTTTCAACAAAACAGTGAGTGGCTATAAAACAGGATTTGTTTTATACAGCTGTCACTTTAATGATATTCATTTCTTGGTTGGATATACAGTACATGTCAACTCTGAGCAGATTTAATACAATGAACACAGTAGAGTAGTGTAACATCTTAATTCAAATAATTTTTTCTAGAAATTTTTTTTGTATCAGTAGCGAGTATAAACAAAACATATTGTGTAATTTATAATGTACAGTGAACAACTGATTTTGATATCTGAACTCTTCATCAGTTTATATTAAAAAAGCCATAAATGCTCACCTGTACTCTGTATTTTTCACTGTCAAGTGTATTAAAAAGAACTAGAACTCACTAGATTGTCCGTTTCTTTGAACACCGAGTACAGTAATGTGATGCAAGAAAGAAGAAATGGTCTAATTTTACCATGTGGTTATGGAATCAATCGTAAACCAGACCAAAACCTGAGTCAGTAGAGTTGAGACACACCTGAATGTCCATTAGAAATGACTCATAGGTACAGTAGTGTGCAGGAAGACGTAGTACTTCAAAACCGGTGGAAGACTTTGGAAGATTGCTGTTGACCACTTCCACAGTCATTTCTCGGCAAGACTTCCCATCCTGTCCAAAACTTGATGAGGGCTTTTTGTTGTGCACAAGATGCTGCAACAGAAGATTGTTTTAAACTATAATGACATCCTATATTCATTATTTTGAATCTTTTATGGAGAAATACCATAAAAGATGACCACTTACATACAGGGCACCAGACATTTTTGCCCCACTCAAATTGCTGTTGTAGCTTTTATAGATATTTTTATGTTAACAAAGCTAAAAGTAGTCTACATACAATTCTAGTGCAACTGATAATGCCACCACTCTTATGTATTGCATGGAGCAAATAACAAAACAAAATTATACTATAGCGTAGAGCTGGGCGATAGAACGATAACGATATGTATTGCGAAATAACTTTTTCTCAATAGAAAAATTAAACTATTGCGATAGACCTCACCGCTCTTGTCCTTTTTATAAAAAAATAAATAAAAATAAATATCGTGATATGAAAAAATCTCATATCGCCCAGCTCTACTATAGTGTACTTTGTTAATGACCCAAGATCACTGGACTGTATGTAATTTACCAAAGGGGCGATTGGGGCGATCGTGGCTCAAGAGTTGGGAGTCCGCCTTGTAATCGGAAGGTTGCCGGTTCGAGCCTCGGCTTGGACAGTCTCGGTCGTTGTGTCCTTGGGCAAGACACTTCACCCGTTGCCTACTGGTGGTGGTCAGAGGGCCCGGTGGCGCCAGTGTCCGGCAGCCTCGCCTCTGTCAGTGCGCCCCAGGGTGGCTGTGGCTACAATGTAGCTTGCCATCACCAGTGTGTGAATGTGTGTGTGAATGGGTGGATGACTGGATATGTAAAGCGCTTTGGGGTCCTTAGGGACTAGTAAAGCGCTATATAAATACAGGCCATTTACCATTTACCAAAGTATAATCAGAGAAAACCAATGGCAAAATACCTATCGCAGCAGACTTACCATTTTCAATGAAGGACCGAAGGTAACCTGCCACTCTGCATTTATCCTCGAGAGCATTCCTCTTCTTCCTCATCTTCATCTTCTGTGGCAGGCCACAGTCATTTTATAGCTTTACTTATCTTGTAGTCTTAAGAGCATCAGCAACATTAGGTGTATTTTTATTAAATGTAACCCAGCTGTTCAACTAACCCACGCATACAAAACAGTATATTGGTGTTTTGTGTCAACAATTAATGTTCATCCTTCATAAATTAACCAAATAGCTTTACTATTCAGATGTTAAAAGATGTGACCTGACCTTACCTCACAACAGGGAGCAGGTAAGAAAGGAGGAATGATGTCTGATCTTTCTGTCAGAAGCGGCCATACCATGGTTTCCTTAAGCCCTTTCCTCAGCTGCTTGACTTGACGACTTGTTTGTGTTATGACCTACAACGGTGAGACCAAACCAAAACTGAAGTTGGAGTCTGTAAAGTGACACACACTTTAAATGTTAAATATTTAAAGAACATCCACTGTACTAGTAAAAGCATTTTCAAATTATACCCACTTACAAAATCACTACGTTGAACTAAAATTGCTTTCTTTTCTTTCACATAGATTACTTGTCTTCCATATTAGCACAGAAGATAAGCCACTTTAAAACAGTCATGAATAACTATTACCTACAACAATGTAAATAGTAATACAGACATTAACCCAGAAGACAATTATTTTCTCTTACCTAATTTATAGAATTCTTTGCTATGATAAAAAACAGTATTAAAAAAAAATCTGTGACTAAACTGATTAAAAAGCTCATTTTTGCCAGACAGACAGACTAACCAAGCAATAATAACATATCGTTACTTACCCTGAACAGCGTTTCGTGGAGTGGAGCTAGCTGTGATAGCGTTAGCATTTGCTAACGTTAACACTGCGGTTGTGATGAGAACTTGGACCAGGGACCACTTCATCTCCAGTACACTGCTGCAATACTCAGACTGAGGTGAAGACGTTCAATCTAAGCGGTTAGCAAGTTCTCTGAGTAACTCAGAAACGGACTTGTTTCCTGCAGCCATGCCCTTCACAAGAATTGATACACCTGTAACGTTATTCGCGCCCAGTGTTTTGCATTTGTCGGTGCCTTAAGTTTATTTTGAGCTGCATACTGCCGCCAGCTGCATAGGAGATGCATTGCACCATTAAACCTAAATCGACAATTCATGTGCTATTACTTACGTCTGAGTAAAGGAGCAACCAATCACACAACTGGCTCCGCCCTGTCTTTCTTGATTGACAGACAAAGTCATTCTGCTGAAAAGTCGCATTATGAAATAAATAGACCATCGGGAAAAACGGGATTTTGAAATAAAGACTGACTTTGAAAAAAGGTCATTTTGGACTAAAAACGGCTGGAAATAAATAAAATGCCTCAGGAATAATCTCTGTTATTGTGAAAAATAATGACCATGAAATAATATTTCACAATAATAAGTAAATTTATATAGCAGAATGTAATATGTTTCACAATAATGAGCATTGTTTTCAAAATGTGTTCCATTATTTCACAATATCATTCTCACATTACATATCTGTGTCTTATTTATTCACATAGTTATTTATTTCATCTTGACCTATTTATTTATTTAATTTTGAACACTTTGGAGTTCCATACCTCGCAGCGCAGGCTTGCCGCTACTAAAACTAAACAGAGCTCCCTGAAAGGCACAGCCAATCACATTGGCCATATTTGTCACATGACG
The DNA here is from genome assembly GCF_057382095.1 of Aulonocara sp. 'chitande type north' Nkhata Bay. Lineage (NCBI taxonomy): Eukaryota > Metazoa > Chordata > Actinopteri > Cichliformes > Cichlidae > Aulonocara > Aulonocara sp. 'chitande type north' Nkhata Bay. The sequence continues at coordinate 48,522,289 of NC_141348.1, read as the reverse complement.
TAGGACTCCAGTAATTTAACGCTTTCTGTACCGCTTGGCGAATGAGACGTTGATAGATCGTTTTTTTTCTTCTTTTTTCTTTTTCTTTCTATCGATCAAATTATTGGTGGGGACATGTCCCTTCAGTCCATGCCAAATCTACGCCCTTGCCCCCGAGATTACCTGACACACGCTTCGAAGCTTCGACACACAGGACACATCACGACATGAAAACACGGTTTGAAATGTATGCGTTTTGAGAGCGTTTTCCATCTGCAAAAACGCAGTCTCAGTGTGGACGGGAGGCCAAAACGGAGAGAAAACGATGTGTGGACGTAGTCTGAGGGTCTGCCGAGCCGATCGCTGGTGTCGTGAGGAAAATGTCAACACAGACACGAGAGCAGGGGGAAAGAGACGACCGTTCAGTGAAAATGAGAATCTGCAGATGCAACATGTGGAACACACAAATCTAACCGGTTAACGTAAAAACCAGTTAAGCTGGAACATCAGAGCTGTGAGCTCGGTACACTCGGTCAGCTGACTGTTAGCTGAGCTAGCGACAACAACGAAAACTTTAGAGCACTTTTGCAAACATGTTCTATATTGACCAGCTGACCAGATGTGAACTTTACACCACTACATTCACGGGTAAAACATTATTAAAAGTATAGTTGGTGACAGAAAAACAGGGCATTTAAAAACTTTTAGAGCGCCACCACCATTGTTGCTTGTGATTTGAAATGCATTCTGGGATACCTGCCCCAAGTCCACACCAGCAATCAATTATCTAGGATCGACCTGTCTTGACTTACTGGTCAGGACTGCCAAAATGAAATAAATACATAATGAAATAATTAAATGTATCAATAATTAATTAAATGTCATAAATATGTATTTAATTATTTAATTCCAAATTTAATTAATTATTTATTTAATGGTGTATTTAATTAATTCATTTTGGCAGTCCTGGCATTCCATAATTCTCAATCCCTTCCACAAATCCAATATTATGTGCACACACATACCTGAGAACCAAGCAGTTTGTTTTTCCCGTCCTTCTTGGGGAAGCAAGGAACCAGGGTTTCATGCAGATGACCTGCATCAAACAACACAGACAAATTCTCTGAGACTGAATATTACAATCCTCAGATTGCTTTAATTCTTTAATAACCTTTGTGGCATTTTTAATTTTATTACTCTTAGTGTCACGTTCTGTTTGAAGCCTTTCAATCTTATTTTCCAACGCCTTAGCAGTCGGTTTCTGCCGTCTTTTCTTTCCATTAACATCAACACGTTGTATTAATTGGTGCGTATCCTTTTTTCTTTAAAACGTTACAAAACCCAAACATTAAACTGCACCTTATATGCCACACAGCTTCATTCTAACATCAACTTAATGACATTCCTTTCTGTAAATTTTGGCCGCACACACAATTAACAGGAGAAATGTATCCCTCACTAATCTACCTATTAAAATTAACAAGCTAACTCAGCGTAGTCTTCTGTGCATACTAGCGGTGGGTATTTATGTACCTCCATACCGTCAGCCGTGAGGAAGACAAACCGTCTTCAACACAAACTGCGGCGGTACTCCCAAGCCAATGGCTTCAGCCGCCTGATGCAAAACAACTAAACAAATCAGTCTCTGCCTAATGCAGCTGTACCGCTGAAACCTAACAGGGGAATAAACAACTCCCAAAAGAAATCCGTTGTGTGAAGCCACAGGCTTACTCTAAAGGCTGCGTGGACAACGGCAACAGCAAACCAACATTTTGATCTTATTCCTCCCAACAAGGTATGTAAATTTCTACAGAAGATGTATTTTCATGATACTGATGGTGCAATACAATTTATGTTGAGCTGTCTTGACTTTTGTACAAGGTGAAGTGTTTGCTATGTGCCAGGGAGCTGGGATATAACAACAACACCTCATCCATGCTTAGGCACTACAGAGCTTTGCATGAGAATAAGGGGAACACCGATTGTGGAGCAAGACCAGGTGAGCCATCAAATGCAATGATAATATAGCATGCAGTAATGTTACTAAATGATATAACAATATTATACAACTGTAATAAGTTACGTGTGTGATATTTATATTTGTGCTTTATCTTTATTGTTTTTCCTCAGGAGAACAATCTCAAATAGATGAAGACCTGGTTAGCATGGTGATTGAGGACTCACAGCCATTTAGCATTGTGGAGGACAAAGGATTCAAAAGACTTGTTAAATCATTAAATCCCAGCTATGTTCTCCCCACTAAAAAGGTCGTAAAAGCAGTGAAAATTTAGTTTTTACAGAATAAAATGTGAACAGGCAGGACTGAGGCTCAGTGTGTAGCTGTCCATACCTCAACGTTACAAAAGCACAACTACTGTCCACACCCCAACCACACCTCACCTCACAGTAAATGATCATTTCCATTTCAAGCATTTCCAAATAATCATTTCCCATACTGCCAGTATAAATATACACAGTATACTGCCATCACTACAATATACATGTTTTACACACTCCTTTTGTTGTTGACATTTACAGGCTGTGTGCAAAATGCCACACTCTTCAAATTCATGCCAGCTATTATTTTTACGTCCAGTAGGTGTCCTGCTAGAGCAAATGAAGCTTCATGAAGCTTCGCGTTGGGGTGAACCAATTGGATGAAAAGCTTCAGTGCTTCATGGGGCTTCATCTGCCCATCACTACTAATTAGCATACTATGCCAAACTGTAACATCACACTATGGCATTAACTATAGTGCATTAAACTATAGGCTACATCAAGCTGTGGTCAACATAAAGTTTCCCCCCATGCTCACCCTACCTTTTTGCTCATTAAACAGCAGGTGCGGTGAACAGGAGAGTGCAACCACATTTATCATCTAACACACACCCGTGAGTCACGCCACACAGCCGTGCACCATTGTGTGCATTTAAACCAACCGTGTTTATCAAAAAACAAGAAACACTCACATATTGTTCCTACAGTATGTCTTCAGTTATCGTGTCGGAAGTTTAATTATTGCAGTAATAATGTAATAATTAGGGACCGGAATGGGGTGTAAATGCGTAGCATTGGGTCACGTGGTGTTCTTTCCAAGCTCCTTAGAGTACGACGACCTGGATGACTGAGAACCTTCACAGACACGTCACATGGTGTTGGTTGTAGTAGTAATATCACCTGTTCGCTTACTAAGGGATTTTTTCTAAGTGAGTTGGTGATCGGGGAAGACGACTTCTGCTGACCGCTCAAGCCTGGAATGTTTTGATCACAGTTGTTTTGGATGGTTTTTAGGGATTTTCATAACATTCTTAAAGTTCGTCTTACATTTGAACCGCGGGCGGTCAACATTATTCCCTTGTTCAGCTGCTCGGCGACTCAAAGGTTTGACAGTCGCCAATGACGTAGGGGAGACCGGGGATAGTTGTAACGTGGGTCAGTTGTAACACTTCTAATTTCTCCAATCAGGGCTAAGTTTCAAATGATGTGACTCATCCTGTGCATGCCCAACTCAGTTCTGCTATCACATGTGAAAAATCAGCACATTTTGTCAAACACAGACAATTTAACATGAAAAAAAGTAATTTGTATGCCAAAAAGTAAGTTTTTCTACTTTATTTCAATTTCTAGTAGCATTATCTGCTTTGCAGTTAAACTCATCAAACTTAAATTATGTTATTTGTATGTCTATGGGGATATATTCTGTGTAGGTCTTTAGTGCTAATGTTTTAGCCGTTGGCTGTAATGTTAGCTAGTTCATGGCTATAGGAGTCTGGGTCAGTTGTAACAGCAACAGTCTGGGTTAGTTGTAACAATAATGCAGATGTTACAACTTACAACACTATTACTTTAACTTATATTAAACAAGTTGGGGCAACGACATCAGCAGAGAGAGGTTCACTGGTCGCTTTTGTATATGCGGTTAATGCCTGTTTGTGTTCCCACACATACATTATGCAGACCTCTGTGTCAGAGATGGACCAGTAGGAAGTGCTGGTAGTGGAAATAAATCAGGATGGGTGCAAGAAACAGAGTTCCTCATCTTTCTGAGGCACTTTGCAAACCACACCAAGGTAAGCCAGGATAAAAAGTAATGGAATTGCGATGCTGGTGAACAACTACATTTTTTCAGCTTCATTGTTATGTTCAAAATTGGTGCAAGAGTTGTAGGTTATAATGCCCACTGAGCCAATGAGGCCAAACTCAAGGAAGACCAACCAAAATTAATGAAATATTCAGTTGCAGAAATTTCCATAACTTGTCTTTTTTGGGGGGTTAGAATATGTTCAAAAGCTGGATTTCTGCATTCTGTCACACACACACAGCTACATAAATGGCTCTAAGTGCATTCATGTGTTGAATAAACAAAGATTACATGTTAATGTTTTGTTAGTACTCTTATTTCATTGTGTTACATTTCACCCCAGGATATGTTACAACTAACCCAGACTATGGGGTTAATTGTAACATTTCACTCTTTGTGTTTGAGGCCATACCATGCAATGGATAATTGTGCTGCAGAGAAAATAGCTGCACTATTTAATAGCAGAGACATGTAAATACTTTGCATTACATTTTGAATCCACTACCTTAAAAGAGCTCCAATTTACAGACAGAAATGTCAGAAATGTTACAACTATCCCCGGTCTCCCCTACTTACAGTGAGCGGTTTCAATTTGGGGTTTTACTGTTTTCTAACAAAAATGATCTAATTGCTCCATCACTGCTCTGTCAGTTCATTTATACATACATTTAGAAGATATTTTCGCTCAAAGCTTAACATTTGAAATATTTACTGTCATTTGTATTCTTAACGTTTTCATGTCCTGTGACTGAAGATGCAGTCAGGTGAAAGAGCACGGATATAAAATCCTCACAGTCTTCATTTCAACAAACTAAAAAAAAGCAACTGCAGACATTACAAATACGTGACCTTACCACTTACCGTGGATCAAAATGACTCACGCCAGAGTGAAGCTGCCGCCCTCAAGAAAAAGAAGAACTTCGTTTCACAACTCTCCAACCAATGAGAAGGCAGAGAGCATCTTATTGTTACACGGTTAAGGGAAGATTTCGGGTTTAGATTCAGCTTGATTAGTTTCGGTCTCTAACTTCAGCTCTGTGATCATGAGGAAGTGTATGATCAGGAAAACACTCCTATTTAAATATTTTCGATTTTTGTAAATCAAATGAAACCTTTGGACTGTTGTTCTGATAAAACTGGAATTCTTTAAAAACATTGCCCTGGTGTTTTTGACTATTTTATGATACTTCGTGATTGTCAAACAGGATCAGGAGAAGGAGATCGTTTTTGGTTTAATAAAGAAGAAAGTTTAATAATGTAAAAATGGAACCAGAGCTTTAAATTAAACTGTTTAAACTATGAGAGTTTAAGGAAGCTGCTCTGCTGCAAAGGAGAAAAAAACACAATCACGCGTGACGTACAGTAGCAGTGACGCCCACAGATTTAAAGCCCTCCCTGTGCTTTGTTGCATTGTGTTTGTGCAGAAGTGTGTTTGGTGTGCACAGCGAGAGTTTTAAAGTTGTAGTTTTTAGTGTTTAATAAACTCGATCTGATCGGACTTTTTCGACTCGTCAGGCGCTACAGTTCAGTTTGCCTGTTACAGCCTCCCCGTCATGATACATCAACTCATCAATCTGATAATCGCGATCCTTCCGTCTGTGCACTTTTTTCTTCTGTCTGCAGGTACAACCGGACGCGAAGACGGTAAGAAGCGAATCAGCACAGTTCTCAAATGATGTTTACATACATGAATAACAACAGCTGACCGTCAACACTCATTTATTACAGACAGCTGTGTTTGTTTTAAAGTCTTTCAAACTTTAGCGATGTGATGTTTTGTTGAGACATTTTCAAACCAATTAAACTCTGGATAAAAAAATAT
>NC_141348.1:45378307-45380807 GCF_057382095.1 Aulonocara sp. 'chitande type north' Nkhata Bay | reverse complement strand
AGGGAGACAAAAACACCAAGCTCTGATATTCAAATTTTGAACTGCAGACCTCACAGTGTCTGTGTGTGTGTGTGTGTGTGTGTGTGTGTGTGTGTGTGTGTGTGTGTGTGTGACAGAGAGAGAGAGAGAGAGAGTGACACTTGCTGTGTATTTAAGAAACAAACGCTCAAAGAAACCAAACAGAATGACACAGGCAGAAAGACACTGTTTTATTTTGGTAACCAATGATGCATTTCTTCTCCGCTTGTACAGTGCACCCTGAAGCCGTGTGTGGACCAGGAGATCAGCAGAACAGGAACCACAGAGCGTCAGCGGCAGACATCCAAGCTGCACAGGGCACACGCAGCACCAGGCAGAATTAATGACGTCCCTGATCCACAGCTCAAGCCCAGCCACCCGCTGCCTCCTCGCCGCCTCCTCCCGGGACCTTCAAGGACCACCCACCAGCCACTGGTACACATTCCAATCTTACACAATGGCCCCAGCATCACAGGGCATCTCCTGACATTAAAATCTATCCTGATTTCTGTTGTTTTTCCCTCATCTCTGAGCCGCTGAGTGTGAGTGTGTGTGTGTGTGTGTGTGTGTGTGTGTGTGTGTGTGTGTGTGTGTGTCTCTCTCTCTTTTACACAAAAAACACATGTCAGTTGTTAAGGAAAATGTTATAAAACACTTCTTCAGTAAAGACTCAGAGAAGAGAAACACACAGAACTTCTTGCTAGCAAGGGCAGCCTCCACTCTAAGAGACTCCAGTGAGAGAACTGCCCCGGTCTTTATTTTATACTCCATTGAGCGTGTGTGTGTGTGTGTGTGTGTGTGTGTGTGTGTGTGTGTGTGTCTCTTTTACACAAAAAATACATGTGAGTGCACTTGCAACAACTTTTAATATGCAATGTACAGGACTTGCTTGCTAGGCGCCATCCTGTGGACCAAACATGCAATTGAAAGATGTTATTTTCGCCGGTATAACACCTTCTGACACTTTGTACCGCATTGAGCCAGCAGAGGGAGCACCTCTTGTTCAATCCCAGTGGCACAGCAGCTGCTCTGCTTCTGTGTGTGTGTGTGTGTGTGTGTGACAGAGAGAGAGAGAGAGAGAGACACTTGCTGTGTATTTAAAAAACAAGCGCTCAAACAAACCAAAGAGAACGACAGAGGCAGAAAGACACTGTTTTTTTTGTGGTAACCCATGAGGTCTTGCTATCGAATTGTACAGTGCATCCTGAAGCAAGGCCGAGCAGATGACATAGTGCTCCACAGGCCTGCTTCTGGTGCCTGCTCCTGTACCAACCTGCTGCACAGGCTTCTGTGAAGGGAAACTGCTACATGTTATGTCACCAATCGCTGCCATGCTGCGTGTCTAACGACCCGGCAGGGCCTGCTGAGTACAGTGGTGGTGGAATCGGCCCGATCGGACACTCCTATCTGCCACTTTGACCTTTTTATTCCGTCAAATTTGGACCCATTTACACCAAGTCCAGAACCGTTGGTGCTATCGACATGGGGTCTTCACCAGCGCGTGCGGAGCGGCAGAAAACCCCCCCGTAGACACCACTTTCATCCCTCTACGACACTTACTTTCCCAGTTATTCCATTTTATTCCGTCAAGCTCTGGCTAAATCCCCTTAACCTAACCAACCCTAATCATACCTGCATTTGGCCACTGGAGGGAGACAAAAACACCAAGCTCTGATATTCAAATTTTGAACTGCAGACCTCACAGTGTCTGTGTGTGTGTGTGTGTGTGTGTGTGTGTGTGTGTGTGTGTGTGTGTGTGTGTGTGACAGAGAGAGAGAGAGAGAGAGTGACACTTGCTGTGTATTTAAGAAACAAACGCTCAAAGAAACCAAACAGAATGACACAGGCAGAAAGACACTGTTTTATTTTGGTAACCAATGATGCATTTCTTCTCCGCTTGTACAGTGCACCCTGAAGCCGTGTGTGGACCAGGAGATCAGCAGAACAGGAACCACAGAGCGTCAGCGGCAGACATCCAAGCTGCACAGGGCACACGCAGCACCAGGCAGAATTAATGACGTCCCTGATCCACAGCTCAAGCCCAGCCACCCGCTGCCTCCTCGCCGCCTCCTCCCGGGACCTTCAAGGACCACCCACCAGCCACTGGTACACATTCCAATCTTACACAATGGCCCCAGCATCACAGGGCATCTCCTGACATTAAAATCTATCCTGATTTCTGTTGTTTTTCCCTCATCTCTGAGCCGCTGAGTGTGAGTGTGTGTGTGTGTGTGTGTGTGTGTGTGTGTGTGTGTGTGTCTCTCTCTCTTTTACACAAAAAACACATGTCAGTTGTTAAGGAAAATGTTATAAAACACTTCTTCAGTAAAGACTCAGAGAAGAGAAACACACAGAACTTCTTGCTAGCAAGGGCAGCCTCCACTCTAAGAGACTCCAGTGAGAGAACTGCCCCGGTCTTTATTTTATACTCCATTGAGCGTGTGTGTGTGTGTGTGTGTGTGTGTGTGTGTGTGTGTGTGTG